>NW_013668208.1:49832-54880 GCF_000517525.1 Limulus polyphemus
TACCCACAGGTGAGTTATGACAAAGTTACTGCATACAGGGGGTTATAACATTATTCCCACAGGTGAGTTATGACAAAGTTACTGCATACAGGGGGTTATAACAGTATCCCCACAGGTGAGATATGACAAAGTTACTGTATACAGGGGGTTATACCTGTATTCCCACAGGTGAGTTATGACAAAGTTACTGCATACAGGGGGTTATAACAGTATCCCCACAGGTGAGATATGACAAAGTTACTGCATACAGGGGGTTATACCTGTATTCCCACAGGTGAGTTATGACAAAGTTACTGTAAACTATGAAGTCTTAACCCTTATTTTGTCAACAATTTCATCTCATTCGTATAATTCAAAGTACTTTGTTGTGGAAATGCCTTGATTGAGTTTGGTGACTTTTTTTGAACACATACACATCGTGTTATAGCGTGCATGTACAGATAGGCATGTTGTTAAAAACACGTGACATGATATGTTAAATTGACCTGATTGTCGTAGAAGTGTCGTAATAAAACTCTCGGTGCGTTATATTAGAAAGAGAAATGCATTAAATAGAAATAGGATTAATAAAACAAGATATTCTAATGTTAATTAGATGTGCACTGTCACTTGGATTTCTAATGTTAATTAGATGTGCACTGTCACCTAGATTGCTAATGTTAATTAGATGCGCACTGTCACTTAGATTTGTAATTTTAATTAGATGTCCACTGTCACTTAGATTTGTAATTTTAATTAGATGTCCACTGTCACTTAGATTTGTAATGTTAATTAGATGTCCACTGTCACTTAGATTTGTAATGTTAATTAGATGTCCACTGTCACTTAGATTTGTAATGTTAATTAGATGTGCACTGTCACTTAGATTTGTAATGTTAATTAGATGTGCACTGTCACTTGGATTTATAATGTTAATTAGATGTCCACTGTCACTTAGATTTGTAATGTTAATTAGATGTGCACTGTCACTTGGATTTATAATGTTAATTAGATGTGCATTGTCACTTAGATTTGTAACTTTAATTAGATGTGCACAGTTTCTTAGTTTTGTAATATTTACTAAAACAGTGCAGCGACCTCTACCTAGAAACTAATGCACTAAATCCATAAATTGATTTATTCCCGTCTCGCCATTTCTTTCAGCACTACGGCTTGGTATGAGTACTAAGAGAATTAAACAAACGTGGCACAGCGTGTAAATGATGCCCAGGCATCACATCTAAGTGACAGTGATGTAAAAGACGAGTCATTACTTAAGTGGTAACTCGGTTTAGTCTGTGACGAGACTATGACAAATAAAACAATTGTCGTTTGGTCACGTTACACAAACACTTTAGCTACTACATAATTGTTTACTATGAAATTTTCTCAATGTTATCTTTTTAAAAAGTAAAGTTGATAATAATTGGTAGTTTCAAGCAGTATGGACTGATTTGTTAAATATTTGAAATACACGTGTTTTGGAAACAAATATTTACGTACAAACTTACTATTTTAATATGTTAATGATAATTATAGAAGAGAAGTAAGTATATGATATAACTATATCTATATAAGAGTAGCCATATTCATATGTATCGAAGAAGCTGTTGGGCGAATATGTTTTTAAAACGTTACTGTGTTACACCCATAATTTTATGTTACTCTAGAACAGCATATAGTTTGATAATATATTTCATACACTAAAGACATAACACAGCTATAATGTTTATGGATTCACGAAGAGCAACCTGTGAGGTACCTATCCCATATATTAAGTCACATGACCAAATATTTCACGCCCAATTTTACGTTTCTAATGAACGTTTCGTATAAAATAAGCTTGTGTTCCGGTTAAAGGTCATACACGTTTGAGATGTTTCGCGAATAATATATTTTATGAATCCATATATACAATGATAAATGATGGTAACTCAAGCAAGCGTTGAAACTAAATGTGTTGGGAAAATAGCATCAACGTAAATCATAGGTTTATGGCACAACTAACGATTATTAACAGAACGCGTTGTCTTGCTTAAATATTGTTTACCATTCCCGAAAGGTCACGCAATAAACGCCTTCACGAAGGAAAGTCTCGTAATGCCATTATCAAAAATAGGAGATTCTTTAATGGACGCCGAGTTTGATGAGGCGGTCACTCTTCATCGGCTCTGCACCAAAACAACGAGCAGGCTTTCTAATAGAAACGCTTCTTGCGTTATTCGGTTATTTAAATTAAATAATTTTGTCAGGCTAGCTATCGTTTCGAGACAGACATAATGATAGAAATACATGAAACTCAGGTGTGTCTTTTTGAAACATTTTTTCTAGGCTGACGTATTTATGCAACACAAATACTTGTGGATCAGTTACTTCAACTAGGAGAGGATATCACAGATATTTACAGTTAATGCTTTTAATAACAAGTTTTCCTACAGGCCAAGTATGTAAAACACATTTACTTTGTTCTTCTTTATTTATTTTCTAAGGGTAAAGCCATATTGGGCTATCTGCTTTAGGGAATCGAACCTCGGATTTAGCATTCCAAGTCCATAGACTTACCGCTGTTCCACCGTGGAACCATTTGCTTAACAATAAAATATTATAAAACTTTTTACGTTTTACGATAGAGTCTATTCATTAACGAAACGTTTATTATACGTGTTGCTATATTAGATCACTAGAAGTGATGGAGACTGTATTGTCCAAGTCAGTTTAATACTGTTGCCTGATGTTGACTCTAGCTTTGTGCTGAAAGGTCCATTGTTACATTTTGTTTTTCATAGTACGTCTATTGTATCGTGAAGTTTGTACCGTAAGGGGATACTATCGTATTGAGACACTTTCTTCTTAATTCGTATTTTTGTCACTAGAAGATAACTTTCATAAATCAGCTGGCACAGTTTTCCTATTATACTTTGTTTACTGAAGGCTTTGACGATCTAAGCAGGAACGTGACTGTTTCTTTCGTTACGTCAGCTAACTATACGGTTTCAGAACAAAGAACGTTTAAGTTAGAAATTATAATGATGGTCACAGGTTTCGTTCTTTGTATTCTGAACGAAAACTGCAACTAGGCCTGTAATTAACGTTCACTACCACTTTCTGTTTAAAAAATACTGGCTAAATGAAATGGTTTGTGTTTTGATAAAAAAAAGTAACCATATTACTTGATGATCTTTTACAACAATACCTTACACTTTACTTTATTTTTATAAGAACAATGATCTTTCACAACAATACCTTACACTTTACTTCATTTTTATAAGAACAATTATCTTTTACAACAATACCTTACACTTTACTTCATTTTTATAAGAACAATTATCTTTTACAACAATACCTTACACTTTACTTCATTTTTATAAGAACAATTATCTTTTACAACAATACCTTACACTTTAATTCATTTTTATAAGAACAATTATCTTTTACAACAATACCTTACAGTTTACTTCATTTTTATAAAAACAATGATCTTTTACAACAATACCTTACACTTTACTTTATTTTTATAAAAACAATGATATTTTACAACAATACCTTACACTTTACTTCATTTTTATAAGAACAATGATCTTTTACAACAATACCTTACACTTTACTTCATTTTTATAAAAACAATGATCTTTTACAACAATATCTTACACTTTACTTCATTTTTATAAGAACAATGATATTTTACAACAATACCTTACACTTTACTTCATTTTTATAAAAACAATGATATTTTACAACAATATCTTACACTTTACTTCATTTTTATAAGAACAATGATCTTTTACAACAATACCTTACACTTTACTTCATTTTTATAAAAACGATAATGATTTTTTTACAATAATATCTAACACTTTACTTCATTTTTATAAAAACAATAATGATTTTTTTACAATAATATCTAACACTTTACTTCATTTTTATAAAAGATGATACTCATGTGCAGGAGTATAGTACATATATTTTTTTTAATATTGTAGTTATGTAGAATAATATGAGACGTTGTAGTTATATATGTACAATCAAAATGTCTGATATTAATTAATTTCGCGTGTCAATAAATACTAGTACGAGTATTTAGTTTGTGATACTGGTCTTTAGGTCAGTAATGTAACCTCGGTAAACCAATTCCCTTAAGAATGTTGTGTTGCTAAATTTCTATAGTTCTAGTAATATAAAAATCTTAGCTTCCTTTAATGGGAATTCTTGTGGTAGCATTTTTAGAGATGCCTAGTTTACTGTTAGTTATATCAATACCAATTAGTTATTATTTAACAATTTGTTGTACAATATTAAATCTACTCATCTATTCGTCTGTCTATTCATTCAGGTTGATTTGTCAATAGGTGGACCCACATATCATACTAATGCATATGTATTTACTAACTTTTTGAGTATACAATGACTGTTTCTAAAATAGTAAAAAATTCACAGATAACAATTCAGAGGCATACACATTGAAGTCTATTGACTTCTTCTAGGTACTCCACAAAAGCCTCTTAGCTGTACCATTAACAATAGGACTTCTGTAGCTTTAGAAGTCGTATGCCTGGAAGGGTACAGTGGAGGCCTTAATCAGCGGTTTATATTTGAAGTCTACAATGTTGCCTTGAAAGAATTAGTGGCGAATTTCACGGCCTCTCACCCCATCTTCAGTGCTCATGGTCTCTCTCCTGGAACGCTATTCTTAATCTCTGTGTACTCGTTCAACCAGAAGGGTAGAAGCGAAATTTGGACGACTAAAGTATCTACCTTGTTGAATTCTAGCCAAAAAATTCCAGGTAAGCAGTGACCGTAAAGTACATATAACAGACGTTAAAATTCTCTCCAATTATTATAATAATGTCACAAATAAGAACATGTTCCCCATTGAATATACTTTTTACTAAATATAAAATAATCACGTTTGGTATGGATTGTTCAATTACTTGCTTAAGGAGTGAATTATTGAAAATTTTTTATAACGATACTTATTTTCACTTACTGAAAACACATATATTTTATAAAGTTTTCGGTATAAAGTTATTTCAAAGAAAGCATTGAATATGAGCTTGTTTTTTTACATCATT
>NW_013668208.1:55716-59113 GCF_000517525.1 Limulus polyphemus
AAGAAAGCATTGAATATGAGCTTGTTTTTACATCATTTGTACTAACTATTTACTGAACAAACTCAGACAAGTATGAGGTAGTCGGCTTGTGTCAGTAATACGTTCTCATTACATTCATCGCAAGAATATTTAGTATCTCAGTAGCGAAACGTCTATAATTCATCACGTTCCGACTAAAACTCTTTTAAAATTTGTACTAAACAGAGTATTATAAGTTCATATTTGATTTATTATCGTAGTTTAAAACTGTAAAACAGTTAAATAACATAAACATAAAATAATGAACCACTGTATAATTATAACATTACGTCATTAATTTTGTTACATTTGTTTATGTTAAGTACTTTAATTGTAATATTTACCTTTGCTATAACTTTTGTTGTTGTTAAGTCTTATTGTTATTATAGTTTTCTCTAATATTATTATTGCTTAAATATATTTCAGCTGCTACTTGGGGTTTAATTTTATTTATGGCTTCCCTTTTCCGCTCCGAGTATCATATGACACAGGTTAAAGTCGTATCAGGCGTGTTGTGAATGATCTTATTAGATTAACTTGGTTATTTTGAACAGAATATCGGTTGACTTCCCTTTTCCCGCTCCGAGTGTCATATGACACAGGTTAGAGTCGTATCAGGCGTGTTGTGAATGATCTTATTAGATTAACTTGGTTATTTTGAACAGAATATCGGTTTTTGAATAATTATTCTAACTTATTTTATTCATTTAATTTGCTATTCATTATCATACAATACGTTTATCTCCCTAAAAATAAGATGTTTGCTGTATTAACCCTACTGTCCCTCAACTCAGTTGTGTAGTTAATCGTTAACATGTTACGTTGCTCGTGGTTTATCTCAGATGTCAGGCTGCCCCGAAGTTGCATTGTAACAGCCGTTTAATGACTTTTCATTGGTCAGAACACGTTATTAAGAAGATGACATAAAGTTTCGTTTTTCTATGGACAGATAATCCATGATAGCTGGTTTTATGTGAGTGAATTATAATGTTTTCATAGTGTTGGCTAGAACGGCTAATACATCTATTTTTTCTTTCTTTATTATTATATACTTTCACTGTAGGAGATATTTCACATTGCTATATAGACTTATGACTAGACTAGGTTTCATAAACAGGACGAACCTCGTGTTCATTACTGGAATTAGGGCAGAAAATATTGGTAACACCGAGAGTGCCCAACTGGTCAAGAAGTGCATTATAATAACAAGAGTGTATTAACTTGGTTATGTTCATTACTGGGTTAATTTTTGATGTTGATCTATGTGGATAGTTGACTTTAATTTAAAGCGACTATCAACAGCTGACTTTCTTTGTATATTACAAATGTAAGAATTCCAAAATGGCACATTTTCATAAACAAATATGCCACTCCTACTAAATTTACAGCGATATTGAAACCTCGGATCCATAGTTAGGCACGTTAACCTCAGTGTGTCAGCAGCAAGTTTACGGACCTAGAACGCTAAAATCCGGAGTTCAATTCCCCGCAGTGGACACAGTAAATAGTCTTATGTGACTGTACATTTGTATTAAAGAACTCGATAATACAGTTTCAGTCATGCAAGTAACACGGTCACTTCGTAGGCAACAGAAATGTATATCTATTACATAGCAACGTTTCTCAGAATTAGAACTTTCAAAAGAAAACGCATTTATGTCAGTTGACACGTAAAAAGTGTTTTGATCTTATCATCTTATCGTATATCAGTTAATGTATCATTTCCTTAAACAGTTTTACAACCATAGTTCCTGGTTTGCCCATGTTATTAATGTATATAATATTATTTTGGTGCTGTAGTGTTTGATCTTATCATCTTATCGTATATCAGTTAAAGTATCATTTCCTTAAACAGTTTTACAACCATAGTTCCTGTTTTGCCCAAGTTATTAATGTATATAATATTATTTTGGGGTTGTAGTGTTTTGATCTTATCATCTTATCGTATATCAGTTAATGTATCATTTCCTTAAACAGTTTTACAACCATAGTTCCTGTTTTGCCCATGTTATTAATGTATATAATATTATTTTGGGGTTGTAGTGTTTTGATCTTATCATCTTATCGTATATCAGTTAAAGTATCATTTCCTTAAACAGTTTTACAACCATAGTTCCTGGTTTGCCCAAGTTATTAATGTATATAATATTATTTTGGTGTTGTAGTTTTGAGTAAACCTTATACCGAAAAACAAATTAAAAACGCTTCTTATAATTAGTTTTTGAATGTTTTACTAAAACTACAATATGTTAATTTTCTAAGTAATATGTAAATATATCAAAAAATTCTGAATCTTTAATGTAGCGATGAAATTTCACGAACGTATTTCACATTATGCTTATATTTTTTCAGCTCCAGAAAAAGATTGGTTTGGGGCCTTCAAGCCTGTTTTGGTGCTTCTGTGCGCTGTATCTGGAGGACTGGTTCTAGTCATACTAATAATTCTTCTTGGAGTAAAATTCAGAAGGAAACAAAAGGCTGAGAGAAAATCGGGTACGTTAGTATAGATATATATATATCACAAATATAGCAGGGTTGCGTGGTTTACTAAGGCTGGGAGTACTGTAATATATATATCACAAATATAGCAGGGTTGCGTGGTTTACTAAAACTGGAGTACTGTAATATATATATCACAAATATAGCAGGGTTGCGTGGTTTACTAAAACTGGAGTACTGTAATATATATATCACAAATATAGCAGGGTTGCGTGGTTTACTAAAACTGGAGTACTGTAATATATATATATCACAAATATAGCAGGGTTGCGTGGTTTACTAAAACTGGAGTACTGTAATCGAGACCAGGCGTCGCATGAATGAGAATGAATCTGTATTGAATCGAGTAACTATGTACACTACCTTCGTTCAAGTGATTTTTTTAAAGTTTAAGTTTTAGTCTAGTTCGGTTTTGAAATTCAGAAAAGTGATTAATAAAGTTATCTTACCGTATTCGTACATATGGTTAGAAATAGAATATTACATTGTTTGGTTAGAAATAGAATGTTACATTGTTTGGTTAAAATAGAATGCCACATTGTTTGATTGGGAATAGAATGTCACATTGTTTGATTGGAAATAGAATGTCACATTGTTTGATTGGGAATAGAATGTCACATTGTTTGGTTAGGAATAGAATGTTACATTGTTTGATTGGGAATAGAATGTCACATTGTTTGATTGGGAATAGAATGTCACATTGTTTGATTGGGAATAGAATGCCACATTGTTTGATTGGGAATAGAATGTTATATTGTTTGGTTAGGAATAAAATGTTACATTGTTCAGCTGGTAATAGAATGTCACATTGTTTGATTGGGAATAGAATGTTATATTGTTTGGTTAGGAATATAATGTTATATTGTTTGGTTAGGAATAT
>NW_013668208.1:60098-68589 GCF_000517525.1 Limulus polyphemus
TATTGTTTGGTTAGGAATAAAATGTCACATTGTTTGGTTGGGAATAGAATGTTATATTGTTTGGTTAGGAATATAATGTTATATTGTTTGGTTAGGAATAGAATGTCACATTGTTTGGTTAGGAATAGAATATTACATTGTTCAGCTGGTAATAGAATGTTACAAAGGCATGTAAATATAGTCATGTATTTCGTTCAAGAAAGTACAATAGTTTTCGACGACTCGTGAATTAAAAATAAACTGAAATATTGATATTAATTATTGCTGTAGAAACAGATTCGTGTATTATTACATGTTCTTTTATATAGTCGATGAAAAATACATGGAAACAACAACAATAACAACCACAAAAAAACATTTGCCGAATATATTTTGTGGAGTAATTTAAATGTACCCTAAATTCAGTAAATCAATAGTTAAATGTAAACTGACTTATTTTGTGAAAATAGAATTATTTAAAAATTTCGATTGAATTTTCAGAAGAAAATTGTCTTCCCTTATCAGTTATTAAAATACCTCAGTATTATTTTTAATATATGATTATATTTACGAACCTAATATTAAGGACTATTTCACTGTACATTGTAATATTAAATTTGAATACAATTATATATATATATACATGTGCAAGTGAAAGAAAAAATGTTTAAGTTGAGATTATTGATTTATATAATGAACATTGTGATTAATGACTCATGAATTGGATATGATATTAATAATTTCATTTTGAAACATGTACTAAGTTATCATTTCAAATATATAAGTTGAAAAGAAATATAAGCTGTACTAATAATCTTATAAATACAAACAACTATTCAACAAATTCCAAACAAAAAATAACGTTAGATTAATCTAAGTTCACTTTATTCTTTGGATATACTGGTTGATCGTAAATGAGATTTTCCTAAAATTATTTCCACGAAGAAAATGCTTGCATTTAATAGAATGTTCATATCTGAAATTTTATGTTTAAAAATATTTTAATGTTATGTCGTAAATGTTGTTATTAAACTAAATTCATTTCAGTACAGGTTTATGAACAAGCTATGAGCCTAACTACGTAGTTGAAACATTACATTACAGGTGCAACGCCCGAACATTTCAATCACAAAAATTAGAAATTTCCTGTATTTACTCAGAAAAACGTCGACACGAATATCTTCGTATGTTAAAATGTAGAGTTAAACATGTCTTTTTAATCAAACAACAAATTAAAACATTACTGACTGACTGAACTAAACCTCCCTTCTTTTGATAATTGATGACTGAACCATTTTTAGGCTTAATTATCTGAAACATTCCCACTTTATTATAAAAGTTCTGATAACCCTCGTTCTACTTTTATCAGCTGAAAGTTGAAACATATATCATTAATTGAAATAAGATTCTGATTTCTAACCAAAGCTACTGTCACATATTTATTAACTTAACAACTTGGTAAAGAACCATTTCTTTTTCTTAAGCGAATACGGAGCCAGCTCACTTCTCACCTCTAATAACCATCTTAGAAAAATCTTGTAATCATCTTACTTTTGTTGAAAGGACTTCGAACATTTCAGTTTGTTTTCTGCAAACTAGTATGTTGTTCTAAGTTTCACGATCATGCAGTTGATAAAACCTACCCAGTTGAGCGCCTAGACTGTGATGTATCATTACAGTTGAGGAAACAGCCTATGGGTGTATTAAGGCATGAATGTAAGGCCATTTATTTAGACTAAAGATAAAATCGGGTCGAAAGCTGAATAGGTAAGTGAATAAACGACAACCTTAAGATGATGGATAATTATAATATAAGAGCATTATCTCTCCAAAGTTCGCGATGTATGAAATGTGTGGAACTATTCAATTATTATCCATCTTAACACTAAATTGTTTAGACGTTTAACTACCAATTAAGTTAATGCTAGCCCATGTCATATTGCCAGTGATTTAACTGGAGTAAATTCAACTGTCTAAGGCTCAGTTTAACTTTCCTTATGAAGGCACCAATTATAATATTTTTCGTTTCCTCATCCTCGGCACTCATTAACATTGTTAATGAAGAGTTAACTGTTTGAGTGTTATTAAGTCAATAAATCCTATCAACTAATGAAGATCCACGCAAATTCTTATATTTCTATGGAGATTATATCTACACAAGATTCATTATTCAACTATCACTTCTCTGGCTATTTTTATCTAATTTTTAGATGGTTGTTAAGACTTGTTCTTGACACAGCTTTTTCTTGTTATTTGGGTGTTTTAATGCTGAAACTACTGTGGCAGTTAGTTTTCTTAAAGTTGGTATTTTTATCTAGTTTTTAGATGGCGTATCAGGACTTGTTCTCAACATAGCTTTTTCATGGTTAATTGGGTGTTTTAATGCTGAAACTACTGTGGCAGTTAGTTTTCTTAAAGTTGGTATTCTTATCTAGTTTTTAGATGGCGTGTTAGGACTTGTTCTCAACATAGCTTTTTCATTGTTAATTGGGTGTTTTAATGCTGAAACTACTGTGGCAGTTAGTTTTCTTAAAGTTTGTATTCTTATCTAGTTTTTAGATGGCGTGTTAGGACTTGTTCTCAACATAGCTTTTTCATTGTTAATTAGGTGTTTTAATGCTGAAACTACTGTGACAGTTAATTTTTTAAAGTTGCTATCAGATCTTATAGATTAAATATGGTGAACCACCTTGAGTACTGCTTCCGAAGATTATTTTTTTTATAACTCATTACTACGTTACTTTTTCTAGTTACAATTAAGCTAGTTTTAATAAAATTACTTTTACCTGTGTGTATGTTTCATGCAGGTTCATACTAATATCATATGATTTAATAAACATATGAAAGAGCTATAGTTAAGGATATTGATTCAGTTAATAGAGAACTTCTGAAGTGAACATTGTGATGTATCTTAAAATGATATAATTCATGTTTTGATGATTATATGAAAGTTGAGAAAAAATGATCATCTATAACTTATAGAGCAACTTGTAACGTAAACATGGCAAATAAACTAAGTATCCCTAAGTCAGGTTATCCATACTCACTGCTACTAAGAAGGAATGTCTTAAGTAAATCAGAATATTTGAAGAAATTGAATTCAAAAAGTATCAAATCATAAGAAAGATGACATATTGATTACAATAAAGAATTCATCCAGTGATTCTGAGAAAACTCGTTACTTCTAAACCAAAGAGAGTGTCTAAACTTGGCTGGATAGAAAGAAACAATTTTAAGATATACAAATTTGTCGTTGAGCAAACAGTAATAAAAGTATTATTTATTATGTATATCTATACAAATTTGTCGTTGAGCAAACAGTAATAAAAGTATTATTTATTATGTATATCTATACAAATTTGTCGTTGAGCAAACAGTAATAAAAGTATTATTTATTATGTATATCTATACAAATTTGTCGTTGAGCAAACAGTAATAAAAGTATTATTTATTATGTATATCTATACAAATTTGTCGTTGAGCAAACAGTAATAAAACGTGTTTCAGAAGCACGATGCTCAACAATACAAAATAGCAAACAATACCATTAACTTCCAATACCAAAAATAAATTACTGAATTTCAAACCATTCAATTCCAGCACTCGAAGTAAAACACGTAGCTATAGAAACTCTTCACCTAGCCGAAACGTTTGTTATAACATGAACACAAAGACAGTTACAATGTTATTAGTTTAGTTGCCTAAGAATAGTGAAAACCAAAATATTTTAACTATAACGCTAGTGTTCTAGTTACGAGTAATCAGACTACTGAAGAACACGTGTACTGTCGCAGAGAAGTGGATATATATATATCGTTGTGGTAGGTGAAACACACGGAAATGTAGATATATGTATCTTTATATATATATATATATAACTATATCGTTGTGTTAGCTGAAACACGCGAAGAAGTGGATATACATATATATATATCGTTGTGCTAAGTGAAACACACGGAGAAGTGGATATATGTGTCATTATCGTTGTGCTAGATGAAACACGCAGAGAAGTGGATATATGCATCATTATCGTTGTGATAGATGAAACACACAGAGAAGTGGATATATGTATCATTGTCGTTGTGAGAGATGAAACACACAGAGAAATGGATATATGTATCATTATCGTTGTGCTAGATCAAACACACAGAGAAGTGGATATATGTATCATTATCGTTGTGATAGATGAAACACACAGAGAAGTGGATATATGTATCATTATCGTTATGTCAGATGAAACACACAGAAAAGTGGATATATATATCATTGTCGTTGTGATAGATGAAACAAATTAATACTAACAAACAGTAATATTTACACAGTTAAATAAATAGAACTATTTCATCTTCCAAATCAAATAAATATTTATTCTTCGTTTTTCTTTGATATTGTATATAGAATCACAACGTAATACATGCAATAGCTTTTATATATTGTAATGCATCACAGTTTACTATTATTTCTAGATGAGAAGCTTTCGGTCAATATTTGTATGTGGTCAATAATTGCACGTGGTCAATATTTGCACGTGGTCAATATTTCCTACACTCTTCTTGGTCACTGACTAGTGGGAGACGCAAGCCGGATATGAAATGCTAATTTTACTCGCCTCTCATGTTAAATCCGGGATGGACAAATTACGAAGAATGTGGAAAAACATTTAGAGCTTATGTGATTGTTTTATCACAATTTTAGGCCTATTGGTTTCTAATGATTCGCCAGCTTCACATTAATTCCTAAATATTTTAACTTATGAGGTAAAATATTTCCTACTAGCTGGAGTACCGGTCCCCTGGACGGAAGTTACTAGCTGGAGTACTCGTCCCCTGGACGGAAGTTATGTAAATTCATGATTAATGAAAGGTTATCTTAAGATATTAAAAACCGCAAAACTTAAATTTTGTATGTATCTCCCCATGGATCTAATGAACCTCCGTACCAAATTTGGTGAAGGTCCATCTACAGGGGGCGAAAAAGTGGTAAAAAACGCCCATAAAAACCGCCAAATGAAAAATTGAAAATGTGTATGTACCCCCGCATGGACCTAATGAACCTCCATACAATTTTTGGTGAAAATCCATTCACACCCTGCGAAGTAGTTACATGGACAGACAACAGACAGTACTATTATATCTATATGGATATACTTCTAAATTTGCAATAAGTAGGTGTTAATTTTGAAATAAAGTGCACAGTTCTAGGACTATTTAATAATAAGTGTTTCACATATTCTGGTATCTTAAGCTATTGGTAATTTTTCGGTTGATAATGTTTCACGAACGGACAACAATAAATGTGCTTACCTGGTTGAGTGGCAGTGAGCATAAACCTGATATGACCTCAACGCTCATGTAAAATATATGAATATACGGGTTAAATTATGTTCTGGTAATTAATTCCTTTACATTTCAATAAACTTTTGTTTAGAGAAAAAAACAATCTATCCAGTCAAAATGGTCCAACATGGCTCATCGTCAAATATTTCAAATTTACATAGCTTGTTTCGAACAAAACTTCAAATTCCTTAATTTATACGAATACAGGTGTATTTATTATAATATAATAGGTACTGTTTCGCACTATTGTTGATTAATTTATGGTAAAATCCACGTGTTTGCTTTCATGTTTTTGTTATTAATTTTTGATAATAACTTTTCTTTACGAAAGCTGCCACCAACAATGGAGAGGAAAACAGGTAAGAAGAAGATACAAAACTTCATTTAGCTTGTCCGTTGTCACGGCAACAGCCGTTTAACAACTAAGGTTGCCAGTATCTTTATTGTGAAAGTATACACGAGATTGTGACATTTCACTGTGTATATTTATCTTCTCGTTTTGTACTTCAAGTATGTATGAAAAACTGTTTTCAGCGAATACATCGAAATAACTAGCAAGTATGCGTAGCACACTGAATACATCGAAATAACTAGCAAGTATGTGTAGCACACTGAATACATCGAAATAACTAGCAAGTATGCGTAGCACACTGAATACATCGAAATAACTAGCAAGTATGCGTAGCATACTGAATACATCGAAATAACTAGCGAGTTTGCGTAGCACATTGAATACATCAAAATAACTAGCATGTATGCGTAGCACACTGAATACATCGAAACAACTAGCAAGTATGCGTAGCACACTGAATACATCGAAACAACTACCAAGTATGCGTAGCACACTGAATACATCGAAATAACTACCAAGTATGCGTAGCACACTGGTGCCGATTAGTATCAAGGTGACTTAAAACGAAACTTCTTGAATGTTTTCACTTGAAATAGTTTTAATCAGATGTTGCGCTCATGATAAGCATTTTAGTTTTCTTTTTTCGTCGTGTCTTCAGATAGAAATTTATAGGACCAGTCATAGACTGAATATTTTAAATCTCGTTGATTTTACAATATTATTTCCAAAGAAAGATAAAGTTTAATAACATTATTTATTTACAACAGAAGGGAACACAGATAAACGTTTCGAACTTCTGCACATTCAATTTTGATTACGTCTATTACTAAGTTAAACCTTGTTTGGTAATAAAGGAGCTGTCTATTTAGAATTTATTTATCTGTAATTCAGTGGGAAAAAAAGTAGCGGTTGAGAAAAATAAGCATTTTTAGATTGTCATACTTCTGTTACAGAGTTTATTGGTTATATATTCATTAAGCCAATACTCTCGTCTCTACGATCCTTCGCTAGTTAATAATCAAATATCTTATAAGTGTATGTATATGTATTATATAATAGAAGTTATTCATATATAACCTTCATCAGTCCTCTGACTGTTCATAGCTCATAAATAAATGGCTTGATACACATTAACCACTAGAGGTAGATTCTCATTGAGTTGTAATACAATCCTCTCTTTGATTAGTTGTAAATGTGGTGATTTAATTTTAATTATAGCGAGACTACACCATGCAACATACACTAAGGGTTATGTTCGTTTTGTTGTGTTGCAGTACGTCTTGTTTTACCTTGAAGTTAGTTCCAGAATTCTTCGTTTGTCCATCATAAATATAGCTTTATTTAATCATTAATTTGATCCAAGAGTAATCTATCTCTTTGTTATTCAATTAATCTATTTATTGATGATTTCCTAGAGTTTGTTATACTATTTGGTTTGATTCAGATACAACATATTACTGTGTCATAAATGCTTGAATACATTGCAGAGTTATTGAGACAAAAGAAAAAAGAGCTTATCCCTCAAATAAATTATCAAAATTTAATTTTGTAAGAAAAACAGAAATATTTAGTCCAAGTTTTGGCTAAACGAGTATCACCGTGGTCCCGATGAAGGTCATTGGGCCGAAATGATGACCACACTCTTTCTGCATGTTTTATAAATGGAATAGCTGACTCGACATTTCCTTGATTTTTCTCTTGAAGCATACTGCTTTTAAATGTCCTCCCAGTGAGGCGGAGCAGCGAAGTTCGGAAAATTGCGATTAAGCGAACTGAACAAAAGGACTGAACATAAGATTGTGTATCAGATTTAAAACTTCTATAAACTCGGTTTAAAACCTGTAAAGTACCTTAATAGTTCTTTCTGTTTATTTATTCGTTCTTTCTTTCCTTTTGCTGATCAAAAATGTTGAATTATTATCTCAAACCTTAGAAAATGCGTCCCTAGATTTGATCCGAAACGTGTGTAGCTTATCATAAACCGTTAAAATCATTAAACGTGTTAAGCTAAATTACCGTTTTTAGGAAAATAATGAGTATACTTTTATATAAAAAAGCTCTAAAGTTATTCCTAAATTTATTTTATATTTGTGGTGTAGTTAGCATAAGAATACTTATTTTTGATTATAGCTACAAATTTATCGAAAAGATTTCGATGTTAATTTGAAAACTTCCGTGTGTGTGTGTGTGTGCGAGAGAAATAAATATGATAAATGAACATTACAAATCACAGACTTCCACGAGCTTGTCTACCACACACACACACAAACCAAACACGTACTATTTAATACTTCCAGCTTCAATGATGATAAATGAACATTACAAATCACAGACTTCCACGAGCTTGTCTACCACACACACACACACACAAACCAAACATGTACTATTTAATACTTCCAGCTTCAATGATGATAAATGAACATTACAAATCACAGACTTCCACGATCTTGTCTACCACACACACACACAAACCAAACACGCACTATTTAATACTTCCAGCATCAATGAACTTGTATTCGGCACATAAGCTCAAAGTTCAGGTCAGAGACCTTTAAAGTTCAAACATAGCCATCCCTACCACAGAATGAAGACCAGAACGAGGGTAAACTTCGACTACTCCTAGTTGAAATGCGGGATTGACTATCACAGTTATAACTCTTCTAACCAGCAGCGGATTTATTATCACAGTTATAACTCTTCTAACCAGCAGCGGGATTTATTATCACAGTTATCTAGCTCCCCTCACCAGTAGCAGGATTAATTATCACAATTATATAACTCTTCTAACCAGCAGCGGGATTTATTATCACAGTTATAATTCGCC
>NW_013668208.1:69589-72528 GCF_000517525.1 Limulus polyphemus
ACCTCACCAACAGTAGGGTTGATTATCACAGTTATAATTCGCCTCACCAACAGCAGGGTTGATTATCACAGTTATAATTCGCCTCACCAACAGCAGGGTTGATTATCACAGTTATAATTCGCCGAATTATAACTGTGATAATCAACCCTGCTGTTGGTGAGCTTCACCAACAGCAGGGTTGATTATCACAGTTATAATTCGCCTCACCAACAGCAGGGTTGATTATCACAGTTATAATTCACCTCACCAACAGCAGGGTTGATTATCACAGTTATAATTCGCTTCACCAACAGCAGGGTTGATTATCACAGCAATATTAGAGTCAACTTCTTTATAAATCTAAGTGAACACTTTTGGTATGAGAGAGAAGATTACAAGTAACTTTATAGAACCTTTTGGGTCCGTTCTTTAGCTTAATGACGTTTTAATTTGCCTTATATAATTCTCCAAACAAATCGGGTCATTTCTAAAACGAATATTAACTTAAGTTTCTGATTAATTCTGCATGTAGAATCAGCGATAAGTTTACGGGGGTTCGATTATCACCGGTGAACAGAGCGCAAAAAAAGTCCACTGTGCATCTTTGCACTTAATACAACAGCAGCAACGACATTCCTGATCAATCAACGCTTTCTGATGTTATAGCTCAGAGAAACGTTAGAACAATGTGTGGACTTTTAATTCCACTAAAATTTTCAAGAATCAAATCTTATTTTTAATCAGCAACTTTTGAATCACCGTATATTGATTTCACTTTTTGTTTCTGACAACACCTTGATACTGAGGTTTTATATAGCGATTTACAAATATTCAACTTTTCACATCAAAATAATTTGAATTTATTACTTTTCTGGCTCTCCTTTATTAAAAGTAGCTTTTCACTATATAAAAATTAGAATCTGTAAGAACGTAATTTATCCTTTTTACATTTGCAGGGAAGAAAGTATAAATTTAAAAACAAGTGGAGAGGGTTATACCCCACTATCCATGCTGGATGATGAGAGGTGTCCGGACTTGATCCCAGGTATGACTTAGAAAAAAATAACCCGAAATAATATACGTGCTCAAAATAATGTTTCTCATTAAAATATACGTGCTCAAAATAATGTTTCTCGTTGAAATATACGTGCTCAAATTAATGTTTGTCATTAAAATATACGTGCTCAAAATAATGATTCTCATTAAAATATACGTGCTCAAAATAATGTTTCTCATTAAAATATACGTGCTCAAAATAATGTTTCTCATTAAAATATACGTGCTCAAAATAATGTTTCTCATTAAATACATGTTCTCAAAATTATATTTTTCATTAAATACATATGCTCAAAATAATGTTTCTCATTAAAATATACGTGCTCAAGAAAAATGCTTAAGCTCGAATGAAATGCTATCAAAATCCAAATAAAACAAACAACATTTAGACATTTGGTATTATTTTAAAAGTCATATTGTAAGCTGGAATAACTTCTGCTAAAACTTCTGATGAAAATATAAAATCATGCAGACTTTAATGGATAAGCACTGATGAAATGCTGTCAAACATTAAACGTATACATAAGTATTTGTTTTAATACAAAAACACTTATTGTAAATAATTATTTATTACGATACTAATAATGCAACATGTAAGTATTTACTGCAGTAACAAACACACAATGTACAAGTAATTATTTATTACAGTACCGAGAACCTAATGTGTTAATAAATATATATTACAGTTCTAAAAGCAAAATGCAAGTACAGTGTGTAAACGAACATTTATTACAGTACTAAAAACCAAAAAATACATTGTAATTTAACAAATGAAAGCTAGACGTAATGTAAAAAGTGTGGCCTTACATTGTCTAAAGCTTTCTTCAAAAGAAACATTTCGACCATATATAAAAAGCTAGTTAGACTAGAATGAATTATTGAGTCATTGAGTTTCTTAGAGTTAGTTATTCACTCTGTTACTCAGTTAATGAGTAATCACTGCATGATTTTCTCAGCAAGCTAAGTACTTAAATAGTTCAGTACCGAGTTGAGTTTAAATGTAATTTTTGATAGACGTAGTTTATTTATGAAGTTAGGCCTGTCAGTGAACTTTGATTACAGTAACCATGGAATTTGAAGTTCAAGAAACAAAATGTTTTGTCATTACTATTACAACAATGTTTATTAAAAAGTCAAAAACCTAATGTCAAATAATTTTTAATATCAAAAACGTAATATACACAAACAAAATAATATCAAATACACGAACATATTGAGGAACAAATATTTGTTATAGTACTAAATATAAGCGTATGGATAACGATTTTTAGGGTAGGCAAAAATGAAAAAAAAACAGTTTACACCTGGTTATGTAAAGCTACATAGAGACTAATTTAAATGTTTCTAATTTTAAAGATGTGCTACAAATTACAAAATGTTTTTCACTTCTCGATTCACGTGACGTAATCTGGTCATAATCGCTTCGATTTTAACGTCGTGTGTTGTTAATTACGTTCAATGTGTAATATGCTCTTATTTCTCGATTGGAAACACTTATTGATTTCTATATTAGCACAAAATATGCTGTTTTCTCACCTTTGTTCAGGTATCGTTCCTATAGAGAAAAAAAAATATGTTTCAAGACTAAAATACAGAAAGAAACAAAGGCTTTCCACGTGAAATCTCTGGTGTTCTATCATTTATAAACTCGATTTCCGTTAGACACAGCTAGTACTGATGCTGGAAATGGACAAAGCGTACAGAATACAAGGATAACTTATTAAACAGCTCTCCGTCCCTTACACAATACGTGTACTTCTTGTATTAAACAGCTCTCCGTCCCTTACACAATACGTGTACTTCTTGTATTAAACAGCTCTCCGTCCCTTACACAATACATGTACTTCTTGTATTAAACAGCTCTCCGTCCCTTACACAATACATGTACTTCTTGTATTAAACAG
>NW_013668208.1:73528-84760 GCF_000517525.1 Limulus polyphemus
TGTAAATTAAAAATTGTTATTTTACAGTGATAATCTTGTTTTCTTGTGCCCAATAATGCATAATTTCATTTGATAAACACGTTTAGATTGAATGGTAATTTATAATAAGTCACAAGAACGTCGAATCTGAATCACTTGAAAAAACACGGGGGTGCTTAACTTTTTTCCAGGTGTATATTAACCCTCATGTCCAAGTTTGTTTGCTCCTAGTATATGCCTGTATTTACTTAAAAGTAATGTAGACGTTTCTTTATTCTTATTATACAACTTTCTAAATTAAACCTTCATGCCGAGGTATATATTTACCTGGTCCATTATTTTTATACGAAACGTCTAGGATTCGTTTTTTTTCTCCTGTTAGCTCACTATACAAACTGTAAACGTAATGTCGAAGTTTTTGTTTCTATGTTATAAAGGTGATGTTGTTTTTTTCCTAGTAAATGGCCCTTCACAGTTCAAATTTATTTTCTTGATTCCTAGAATTAAGTTTCCGACTGTATTTTATTATTGTTTTTATCGAACCAGTTCTAAACTTATGAGTTGGTTACAGAAATGAGGAGTACACAAGATGGCGATATTTTCTTCCACTGCGACAGCGTTAGATGGCCAAAGAATGCAGGACACATTCCTATGAGTAGTTCACGTGATTCTGAACAGGTTAGAGATAGGCTAAGAGAAGAATGTCAAAATTGGAATTTTCTGCCAAGGTTCAATGTTTGAAATTTAAAACGTTGAAGCGGTTAGTCGTAAACGTTTCTATTTAAACGATTTTCATTAACGAAAGTCGTTTAGTCGAAACAGTGATCTCCTAATTGTTTTCCTCTTGCAGTAATTTTCCCCACTTTCTCCAGTTCCTTTTCTTCTTCGGTGTTATTTAATTATGTCTGGAAGGAGAAATACTATGATCGTGAAAGCTTTAATTTTATCGAATATATGTTTATTTTAAAACAGTTGTAATGCTTTAGCCAAACGTTTTCCAATAAGTTAATTCATTAAAAATGACTTCCATTCTACCATAGTTTTAATCTTTCGTGTCCCAATACTGTTCGATATAGTGTTTTATCTTTTGAAGGCTGACAACCCATTGACAGGTGTCAGTGATAACAAACAGTGTGAAAATAAAGTGACGTTCTATACTGATATTGTTTTACAATTCTAAATACGCGATGTTGAACAAAACATTGTACTTGATAAGTCAACCATGTTGTATGTACTATAGAGAATTGACCAATTTTCTGATGATTTTTGATGCTAACAGAGTTTAAACATGTAGAAAAAAGAAAGGCATACAAATCATATAAGCTGATATATATATATATATATTTCATAAACTTACTATATACGTGGGAGTTATTTTGTCATGTTATCTAAGCCTAATTTACTGAAATATTCATGAATCGAATCTAATACTTCCAACGTATTCAAATATTTCGACATTAATTACATTATGCATAATTCTTGAGTCCAAGCTTTATTTTGTGTGATTTGTCGTGCTTATAATATGACTTTGGTAATCCGATTTACTTAAAATTACCAATTCCAATTTCATACTGATATCGATTTGAGGCTTTGTATCACCTTTGTATCTAACAATATCTTCATATAGCCTTAAATTATGCATCAGTTCTCGTTTCTTTCTTGAAGGAAAGACCAAGGCCGGCTCTTGACAGTTTCGTTCCCCAGGTTGCTACTGTTCATGGTCTCTCCCAGGAAAGCGGATTACGAGTGAAAGTCTTACCATCGTCACCAGTCCTCAGGCGAAGCATTCCTGGAGAAGTGATGGAATTAGCTGTTTCCGAAGAACGTAATACAGAGGTCTGATGCTGACATTCAGGTATACGTTTACCGAGTTTAATTATTCAAACTAAAAAATACCATTGGTCTGGGAAGGTTATGTTACATCAATAAATGGTGAACATGCAGCAAAAGTTTTTATTATAATGTGAAATGTTTTCAATAATATTAAAACAACTATCTGGTGGCAATTTGTAAACGTATTAAGTAAATATATCGAACAAATTGTGTTGGCTTGTTTCATAATTAATCATATTTTTAGTTATTTGTTACACTTTACCATCTTCAGACTAACGAAAGGGTATTGAACTGGATGCAATAAAGTTACACTTTACTATATTCAGACTAACGAAAGGGTATTTGAAAAGGATGCAATAAAGTTACACTTTACCATCTTCAGACTAGCGAAAGGGTATTGAACTGGATGCAATAAAGTTACACTTTATCATCTTCAGACTAACGATAAGGTATTTGAGAAGGATGCAATAACATTACACTTTACCATCTTCAGACTAACGAAAGGGTATTGAACTGGATGCAATAAAGTTACACTTTACCATCTTCAAACTAACGAAAGGGTATTCGAAAATTGATTGTTGTTGGCTTTGAATATTAATTTAAATACAGGACTTCTTTTCATTCAAAGGCAGAATAATGCGTCATGATCCCAGATACCCTATTGAAATTACATGATTACAGATACCATAAGTACCTGAATAACGTTGAATGTAATAGCTCACCTATTGGTAAGAATCAAGTATAATAATGCGTCATGATCCCAGGTACCCTATTGAAATTACATGATTACAGATACCATAAGT
Source organism: Limulus polyphemus (assembly GCF_000517525.1). Lineage (NCBI taxonomy): Eukaryota > Metazoa > Arthropoda > Merostomata > Xiphosura > Limulidae > Limulus > Limulus polyphemus. The sequence continues at coordinate 76,144 of NW_013668208.1, forward strand.
ACCTGAATAACGTTGAATGTAATAGCTCACCTATTGGTACAAATAAATCCTAGTTTAATTAACTGTGTCTCTAATGGTAAATGTAAACATTTATCTTCCTCACTTATGTGCGACCAGATGGCGTTGGATCACTTCAATATTAAACGTTCTATAATTGTGTGTAGTAAGCATATATATATATATATATATATACGTTCCTGATCGCCTTGTTTGCCTTATTTATATACATTATGCGATGGCGATTGATCTGTAAAATGTTATACAAGAAGAGAGTTATATGAGGTTTCATTCACTCAACGCTAAAGAGTTATCAGTATAACGAAATATATGAATATTTATGTATGATAGGATTTGTGAATTAGTGTCTGTTCAAACTAAATAACATTCGCCAAAATGCTTATCTACATCAAATTCAAAATTTTGGTAAATATACAAGATATTTGAATTACTCATTGAAATAATGGATAGTTTTTATTTGTATAATAAACCCATTGTTTATCAATATCCATACTTAAGTTTCTTTTCCTAGTAGGGTTTAAGAACTTTAATGGACTGCAACTGTTTGAAAAAGGCCTCAGTACAGAAATGTTGCCCACTTTTCTTTCAATAAGCTGTTGTAGTCCATTTAAGTTATAAAAACCTACTGTGTTTACTCTGTCTAAAGTTACACTGGAACAAAATCTTTTCCTACCCATTGGGTAGAAAACCTTGTTACAGATGAGAATCAAATAGTATCTCGTCAACATGAACTATTTCTGAACTATTTGTTCAAATAATCAGGTAATATAACCTAAAATTCTTAAGACTTTTTGCTACACTGATGATATCTGCATAACGTTTTTAATTGATTGATATTACAATACTATAATTGTGTAATCTGTAGAGATAAAATTAATAATTATTGTAATTTTTTGTTCAAGGTCTCCATGCTCCCTCATTGGATATCACAACTGTAAAGTAATATTGTGCCTAACGAGTACGATTCGTTTCACGCAACCCCAAGGAAACATGGGTTTTGTTGTGTATACGTAGCTTTGGGACGAAACTCTACATGTATGTAATCCGGTTTTGATGCGTACAGAGAAAATTAAATATTAATTAAATCTTCGCGAAACCTGAAGAAGATACAGTAATTCAAATATTTTATTAGGAGATTGTGTAGTTTGGTTCAGCTTTCAGCTTTCCAGAAAAAAACTATTTTCTCCCTTTTTTCAAAACCACGAACAGAGAAGGAATAGTCAGAAAGAAACTGTCTTCTTGAAACGATAACCGGTAACAAGACTCCTAAAGAATGCCTGGTGTAATGTGTTCAAGTTTCAAACAAAAGTCTATAAAACCAGATGGATGAAGCTTCAGTTACCACAGAACACTATTTCAAAATATCTGCTATTTGCTAAAATTGTATTTAATCTGTAATGTTTGTTGCACGTATGGTGGCGATGTCCTCTGAAGTCCGACCATAATCCTTCCCACGTAAGCTGTTTTCGTATAGCGCAAGCGAAAAGCCTGTCTTTTTTGTGGTCATACAAAAATCCCTGTTAAAGTTTATAGTCATTTTGTGACTTCAATTTTAATGATTTATTGTGATTTTTGTAAAAGAATTCATTGTAAATAGGAAACAATATCAATAAAAGCAATTTAACTGTATTGTGTTAAAAGTACGACTTTATATCCAAAAAAAACACCTACATAAAAAAAATTCAATTTTTTAACTACGAATGTTACGATCTAGAGGAACATTAGAAACTCCAGCCAATAAATGTTACGATTTAGAGGCACAGTAGAGACTCTAGCCAATAAATGTTACGATCTAGAAGCACAGTAGAGACTCCAGCCAGTAAATGTTACGATCTAGAAGCACAGTAGAGACTCTAGCCAATAAATGTTACGATCTAGAGGCACAGTAGAGACTCTAGCCAATAAATGTTACGATCTAGAGGCACAGAAGAAACTCCAGCCAATAAATGTTACGATCTAGAGGCACAATAAAGACTCCAGCCAATAAATGTTACGATTTAGAGGCACAGTAAAGACTCCAGCTAAGTTGGATAGAGAAATACTGTGATGAATCTATATACAGGACAGAAGTTTTGGCCAAATTTAGAGTATGGCTAAACCTGCTATAAACGCTAGGATGCCACTAGTGAAGTTGGAGTACGGTATATTAATACCATTTTGGAGCTTCACAGCGTCCAGTGCATGTTGTCATGTCCGGTCATTTTCCATCTGACGCCGTGCGACTTGACGATAGCCCTGCAACACAGTTTTCATTGCAAAAAGTTTCAGTTTACGGCTGGAATGTTGTCCAAAGCACACCTATCCTCACTGCTTACTTTCCATTAGCCATCTAGTGTAGAGGAGAACTGTTTACCAGCAGTTGTTTAAACAGCCCGATCACACAGGCAACTTGACCGGTAATTTCTTCGTATAGAATAATATGAATACCTGTTTCATTCTCCATTTACTTGAGTGAGGTAAGCGACATTTGAGCGAGAGATATGACTGGAATCCTTATCTTTAACTTATCTACTTTTACATTACATTCTTTAGAGAGTTTGTCCTTTAACATAAGCTGGCTGGCTACTTTAATCTAAATTGGCGTATTTACTTTTTACTTGCAAAATGTTTTGATCGGTTAAAAAAAAATTACACACTTATGCATCTGATTTTCACCATCTATTTCTCAGGGAGGGGTGGGTGGATAAACTATGTATTTATTCGTGTTTTTTATGTATTGGTGTTTCAATTTCTGTAAGAAATGCTTAAATTAAATCTTTATTATTTAATTCTATATAATACAGATTTTTGAATGTTAAAACTAGTTTCTTATTATTATGTAAAAATTAATCTTTCAGCTTTAACTTCTTTCTCAACACAAGTTAGTTGTAAGTAGTTTTTTTCATATGACCAACTATTTGTAAAAGTAAAATCAGAGTTTTCTTGCATTTGATATTACAAAGAGCAAGCCCAGTGGGAGTGAATGTATCTCCCGTGGCTTTCGATTATATAACTCAAGAATTGTTTGAATTCATATTTAATGAACTTAGTCGATCAAAAATAATCTCAACCTAATAGAGCCATTGATGTCATTTATAAAAATGACATTGGCACAAAAGATTAGCAATTGTAAAAAAATTGCATATAGATAGTTGCATCATTAATGGATTGTACATTAACATAAATATATTAACAATGTGTAGTGTGCAACGTATTTAACATTAATAGAAATACTTCGTGTATTTTTTTTCGGCATCATAGATTCTTGAAAGAGTTGTGACAACAAACATGAAACATGTAATCTGATTTTAACATGTAATCTGATTTCAAACTGTTCTTGTACTAAAAATATTCGTTTTCTTTCGAATAAAGACCTATGCTAAACATCAACTTCGTTTTTCCAGTATTCAACTCGGTAGTGAAGAATCCTTTTATGAGGAAACGTGTGAATACAAGATTCAAATATAGAAGATCGTGCTGGTAATACCCAATCATAAGTTAAGAAATCCGATCGGTTTCGGAAGGTAGGCCGCCTTTTTCATTCCCCCAATCACGCATTAAGATCCCGGATTAAGAAGGGAGATCTAAATTTCTAAATGTGCTCGTGCTATCAGATATTTTACTCTGGGCTAAAATAGAAATTATTTCAGCGCCCTTTGTGAAAATATCTGCTTATCTCTTAACTCGTTATTAACTAAAACAGTATAGGTTTTCCTCAGAAAATCACGCTAAAGACATTCAAGGATGACATTAATAACGTTTTAGTACATGGTCTTCAACTGACAAATTCTGACATTCAAGCTTTCTGAAAGAAGGAAGTTAGAGAACCGTGTTTTGATATTTTAAAGTTCAAATCTTAAACACGATGTACAGAAAATGTAAAGAGTGTATAAAATAAAACGCATTATATACTGTCAAATATTAACGTACTACAAGTTAGCGATAATGCAGGGAATTCCAAAACATGCTGAAATGATAACGTGGTCAGAAACTCTACTTGAAGTTAAATAAAGTGTAACGATGGCGATATATATGAATTTCCTATTAGAAATCAATTTTTAAAGAAAAGTTTTAACTGAGTAAAAATTGTATGTATTAAACATAACATAACAAAAAATATTTAATATACGTTTTTGATAGATATAGTTTGACTCGGGTTGAATCAAGTAAAAGTTGTCGTGTTTTATTGAAAAAAAACATAAATCTATAATAGTTTGACTCGGGTTGAATCAAGTAAAAGTTGTCGTGTTTTATTGAAAAAAAAAACATAAATCTATAATAGTTTGACTCGGGTTGAATCAAGTAAGAGTTGTCGTGTTTTATTGAAAAAAGCATAAATCTACAATAACATTATCTCTGTTCCCAAACATTTCATTAGATTTTACGTAAAACATCTTAAGATAAATTCTTTTTAGCTCGTTTTACTGATGTTAGTATCGATAGAGAAGCATGAACTGTGAAATCTGATGCAACTGTCACAAATTCTAAATGCTTTTACACATGGTTAAATAACATATTTTAACTGGATTTAAAGAGATTTAAATCTGGTCGTTTGAAGTGATGCCAAACACGTCATCTTTATTTAGAACAACTGAAGCCTCTGTTTATAGTTGGTAAGGATTTTACTGCCGCCATTTTATGAAACGAAACAGTGTACTTTCGTTATGTGAAATGGTTCACGAAATAATAATGCAGCTAAAGTCCAGAAAGAGTTATTTATGTATTGATTTTGAAATTCATGTGTGCCTGTTTAATATATACTTCCAAACTAATAAACTGAATCCCAGTTTTTAAGTTTCCAAGATATCTAACCAAATTGCCTGTAGTAATGATTTATTTATGAATCTGTTTTGTTTGTTTGTTTGAAGTTAAGCACAAAGCTGCACAATGGTCTATCTGTGCTCTGCCCACCACGGGTATCGAAACCCGGTTTCTAGCGTTGTAAGTCCACAGACATTCCGTTGTGCCACTGGGGGGGCATTTTTGAATCTACAATTAGGTGATGACATCTTACTGCGAAGTGGCTTAGTTCGGTTATTAAAAGGTTGAAAACTTATTTTCAATCAAACAGATAAATTGTAACCGCTGGCAACTAAACATGGACGAAATGTGTTTGCTGTCTTCCCTTAGCTAAATATACCCATGGTGAGCACAACAGAATGTATAGCTTTGTGCTTTACAACAAATAAAACAAACAAAATTAGCTAAATATTGTTCACTGGATGATTGTTTAAATGTATTCTCACATATTTATGGAATAGAATACAAAACTATCTCAAAATGTCCATGTCTCTCAATATAAAGTAGTTTTCAAATTTCAAAGAGCATTATTGAGAGACATATCCGAAGACTTTTTTTTTTCTTATGCATGTAGTGCATAATGTAAAATATTAAAAATAACAAAATAGAATTTGTTCTCATAACACCATAAGTTTGTTTTCATAGCACCATAAATTTGTTCTAATAACACCATAAGTGTGTTCTCATAACACCATAAGTTTGTTCTCATAACACCATAAGTTTGTTTTCATAGCACCATAAATTTGTTCTAATAACACCATAAGTGTGTTCTCATAACACCATAAGTTTGTTCTCATAACACCATAAGTTTGTTTTCATAGCACCATAAATTTGTTCTCATAACACCATAAGTTTGTTCTCATAAAACCATAAGTTTGTTTTCATAACACCATAAATTTGTTCTCATAACACCGTAAGTTTGTTCTCATAACACCATAAGTGTGTTCTCATAACACCATAAGTTTGTTCTCATGACACCATAAGTGTGTTCTCATAACACCATAAGTGTGTTCTCATAACACCATAAATTTGTTCTCATAACACCGTAAGTTTGTTCTCATGACACCATAAGTGTGTTCTCATAACACCATAAGTTTGTTCTCATAGCACCATAAGTTTGTTCTCATAACACCATAAGTTTGTTTTCAAACCATAATCAGCTAATTACTCTATTCACGTGGTGGTTCCATATTGTTCTCCACCCTAACTTCGACACTCAACACTCAACATTCGTAGCTGTGCTGAGTAGGTAATTGGTAGCAGCTTGTCCATGAATCCAGCAGAATGAACTTCTAATACAGAAGAGTTGGACTGCAGTCTTAGAGTTTCATTAAAGTCATGGGTGACAGATTTAAGCCAGATATAGAATTTCATTTTATAGCGCGTTTCAAAGTTCACATGAACCGAAAGGCGATTATTTTTAAAAGTCTAGACAGTTAAATTTTGCTTTAACAACGCTACTATATTTTTCCTTTTTCAGCGCATTACAAACATTTAATTTGAATAAGAGAAGATTGGATGAAATATCACGGTACTGCTATCATTAATACTTTATCCAATCGCCGATCCTCTTTGAATTTCCGTGAGTTCCTTTATGTCACCTTGATACCTACTGGATTGTCGGATTCACGTGTAAATTCAATGTTGTAAGTCCCAGTAATAACTGAGGAATAATGAATGCTCATTCGTACAACGCTAAAATCCGAGGTTCGATTCCCCACGGTGTATAAAACAAATAGTGTATTTTTGAGATAATTCAATTTAAACCTAATCTATCATTGATTTTCCAACATTCCCCAATTCTTTTGCTGAGATTCTTATCTTAGGTCACAATATAATAAGCTGTTCATATTGAGTTTTTGTGAAAATTAAACTTTAGTTTAGCAGGAATATTGTTCATAGTTCATTCAGGCTTTCAGAACCTGAGGTTGATGTGCATCATAGGTTTTCTCTATTGATACTTATTTTCTTTACTTTGTTTTCATTGAGCTGTTAAAAAAAAACGACTATGTTTCTTTTTTTTATCTATAGATCTTATTTTTTGTCATTTTGGTCGGCTCTAGATATTGATTTTTACAACATAATTTTTCCTTGTCAAGGCAACAGAGACACTGCCTTTATACAAAAACACACGATGATAGATTAGCGTATACTTACAGAAATACAGGCTAGTTTTCTTTGCTAACTTAATGAGCAACAGTATACTGTCTTAAAACACAAACACGTTAATGAAGCACGCTAAAATCCATTGAATTATTGTAGAACGAAGAAAATACCTGTGTTAAAAGCTAACACTTTTGAAACAGATATTTTCCAATGTACATCTACCACAATGTACATCTTTAAAAAGTACAATAAAATTCATATTTCAAGGAAGTTTATGAAACGCAGAACATCGATTCCTGTAAACAAAATTTATTTAAGTATAATTTGAGAAAAACTTGTATTGTGTGTGTGTATCCGTCTATAATTCGCGAACCGCTGAAACGATTGTTACCTTTAAAGCCCTTTGGAGAGTGACATAGAAGAGCCGGTGTTCGGATCTGGCTCCTCGTGTCACTTACAAACTGGCCATTGTCCATTTATATCCCCGCCCTCTACGTAAAAGCCTATAATTTTCGACCAATCTGAACCAAACATAGCATATACTCATACAGCGTCGCGGAGAGTGACATAGGGGGATATTGTTCATATCTGACCCCTATAAGTCATCTTAGGGGCCCTATCTGTTGGCAATGATATTCTTTTGATCTCTATCAAATTTAAAAGGTACTTTTAGAGTACCCGAAAATTGACATAGGGAAAATGTATTCAGATTTTCCCTCATTATCTCACTTCACAAAAGCCTCTATGTTTTTCCGTGCGTTGAACGAGTACATTAACCAGTTAATTAAATATTTTAATTTATCCGATTTAAACAGTTATAGATGAAATATTTTATGTAAAGTTAATATTATTCCCTGCACCAGAAGACTGAGGCCACAAGTGGTGAATGGAAAAAGCTCAAATAGTGAAGATAAAATGGCTGGTAATATTAAGGTTTATAAGTTTGTTTATTTGTTTGTTTGTTTTTGAATTTTGCGCAAAGCTACACAAGGGCTATCTGCGCTAGCCGTCCCTAATTTAGCAGTGTAAGACTACAGGGAAGGCAGCTAGTCATCACCGCCCACCGCCAACTCTTGGGCTACTCTTTTACCAACGAACAGTGGGATTCACTATCACATTATAACGCCCACACGGCCCCATGTTCGGTGGGACGGGGATTCGAACCCGCGACCTTCAGATTGCGAGTCGAGCGCCCCTAACCACCTAGCCATGCCGGGGCCCTAACCACCTGGCCATGCCGGTGCCCTAACCACCGGGCCAGGTTTATGAGAGAAAATAATCAAGAAATTGTCACTATTTCTCCGGTGTCTATTCAAGTAATGGGGGAAACTATAACATACACAGTAGTAATTACAGTTAATGAAAGGTACATATTTGTCTAAAATCCGTAGTGATTCCAGAAGACTGTTAAAACACGATTATAGAACATTTCCACTTCTTGACCAAATAGAGTTGTTTAAACATTTGGTTAACAACAAGTAAAAGCTTGGACTGGTTTATTCTTTCATTGGGGGTGTTTCTGTGAGCCAGACTAGTTTCAGAGAATTCCACTCCTCATCAGTGACCCTGGACACTACCACCAATGACTTAAATACACCAGTTCGATTTCCACTTCTTTGTGTTTTTAAGTCAAGTTTGATGTTGATAAACACAATACAAAAAGGTTGTTTTTCTATTTTTTTGTTTTCCTCACTACAATATATCACTTGTTTGG
>NW_013668208.1:85109-99898 GCF_000517525.1 Limulus polyphemus
ACATTCTGTTCACTTCCATGGGCAACATTCTGTTCACTTCCATGGGCAACATTCTGTTCACTTGATTCTCCGGTAGTGGATCCAGTTTTTGGATATCTCTCAGTTTTTCATGTGTAAACACAATGGCAATAATAATTATAATGTACTTCCCTTGCAATTATATCGGCGTTTTGAATGTCGTTAAGCAGTTTGTTACCAGATTTTCTTGCTGAATCCTCGGTTGTTTCAGTTAGATATTTCAATAACTTATCTCGCTCGTATGCAAGACATTGGTCACTTAGAAACAAGTATAGCAAGGATTTGAGATCTCCTTCATTTACTTGAAGAAGGTAATTCATGTTTGTTGTCCTCTTTGGTTAGGGCCCTCGACTCACAATCTGAGAGTCGCGGGTTCGAATCCCCGTCCCACCGAACATGCTTGCACTATCAGCTGTGCGGGCATTATAAAGTGACGGTCAATCCCACTATTCGTTGGTAAAAGAGTAGCACAAGAGTTAGCAGTGGGTGGTGATGACTAGCTGCCTTCCGTCTAGTCTTTCACTGTTAAATTAGGAATGGCTAGCGCAGATAGCCATCGTGTAGCTTTGCGCGAAATACAAATCAAACAAACAATCCTATCAGGAATTGACTCATGTTAATGTAAACATGACAGACAACTTGCTTTTTATTACTGGTAGTCAATAACACATAGATTAAAATATATATTTTGTTTCTTACTGGCAACATATTACTTTCTTCCTTCACCTCTCTCGTTTTATTCGTTCTCTCTCACACATTTGTCGGTTTCCTTCCTTTTTTTTTGTTTAACTTCTATTTCCTTCTCAAATTGATGCTGAACAAGTCCTTTTTGTTTCTGACTTTATACCTATTTCCCGGATATCGGATTATAAAGTTTCATAACCATAGGGGGTCTTGTAGTCTCTTTACTGGCTGAACTGAGAAAGACGACCGCTATACCAGTTTACGCCAATCATTTTTTAATAACTTAGAGTACTGTAATCTCCATGATTCCTTAGAGATTTACCAAAGTCTGCTTTCTCACACTCTCTCAACTTCAACCAATTTTACTATAGACCTAACTTTATACCCCACAAGTTGGAAGCCTTATACTTATTGTACAGATAGTTGTTTAGGCATTGCATTAATATTAAATTTAGCCACCTATCGTATCTGTACTTAATCTTTTGGCAATAAATTTTAAGAATTTCAGTTTATCAAATAAAATCCGTTAAAGTACTATAGGTGATGTTAAAAATGAGCTCTATAATCTTAAAGGTGAACTAAAAATGGAAAACATGTAAAATTATTTCTCATATGCTGTAAAGTTCAGAAAAAGTGGTGCCATAAAATTCCAATGGTAAGCGAGGTTTTTACTTTCTGATCCATGGGCTACTACGAATTTCTGTAAAATCAGACTGTTGAAACAGGCGCTGAGAAACCGTGGTCCCGTACACTAGATAGATTATTGAAAGCCAGCGGGGATAAGACAACCTTACGACGGAACCTTTTACAATAGAAACTATGCTGTATTGATATCGTCTCGATGCACTGACGTGGAGATATGGGCTGTAACGACGTGGTGATGCTCTAAATTCGTTTTAATAAAACGTATTCAACCTCTGTAGCGGTACGTACATACTACCAAAAAGAAAGTACTTGAAAATGCGTGTTTATTCTATAAATAAAATATTTGATTTTGTGTTATTTATGTATTATGCTATCGTTAATTTAATACATTACTGACTACAAAAGAACACAAATATTCCAGACGATCTCCTGATACTATGATAATTTGTTTAACGTCCCGAGAGCTGAAACGAAGTCGAATATGATGCTGGTAATACGAAGGGCGTGCGACTTTTGATGTATATTCTGAAACCATTTTGAAGTAAAAATTCTCCGTGTATAATACAGCTGTAATATATTATTTCAAATAGATTAGAAAATGTTCTAGTTTTCTTTGAAATGTGTTATTAGGAAAATGGATATTTTGCGCGAGTATTTAATATTTTGTCGAGATTGTGATGTCATATCTTAGCTGGAATTTTATGCTTTCCCTTATATCGAAGACTGTATTTATTATTAGTTGTTAAACGTTTTTAGTTGATTTTTAATTCAATACAAATATATTTCAAACTTATACCTAACTTACGACGATAAAAATCAGTGACATTATTTATCAACAAAAAATAGAGCTCGAGCAACTCAATGACGTCAGAAGTGATGTCATATTTTACCTGTTGAAGTAGTAGCGGTCGAGACGCTATATGTCATTAATTATCATTAATTTAATAAATGTTAAAGTATGAATGAGGATGAACATTATTTTATTTTACCCCCGTTTATTTGTTTATCATTATTATTGTATTTTGAATTAACTTACTATCGTTAACAAGAACTGGCGAATCAGTAAGCTAGTCTCCCTGTTTCCGGAGCGGTCATGCAACCACAACTTCAACAGGATATAAGTATATTAGTGATTGTAAGAACCCACGAGGGAAAGAAAAGAACTGTACGCTAACATATGAACCCCCTCTACATTTTTTATAGTTTGATGTTGCAAGCATCACGGTATTGTTAGATATTCTAAGACGAAACTTGTGAATAGTGATAACATAATTAGATAGTCCCGAAAAAAAACACTAATTACAGTAGTTTTATATACAAAAGTTAATGATAAATCATAAGTAAGTACCTTAAATAATAAAATTAAAGACGATTTACAATAATGAATTACATATGGCGAACACAAGCAAATCCTTTTATTGAAGGAGAAACAGAATGTCAGGTAAACAGTATGTTTCTACTCTAGTCAATCACTACTAAATCGCCCCCCTCCCCAGTGGCACAGCGGTATGTCTGTCAACTTATAACGCTAGAAACCGGGTTTCGATACCCGTGGTGGGCAGAGCACAGATAGCCCATTGTGTAGCTTTGTGCTTAACTTCGGAACAAACAAACAAACACTACTAAATCAGCGACAGCTAGCGCAGATAACCCTCGTGTAGTTTAGCGCAAAATTCAAAACAAACATATGTTTTAATAGCTTCAGTGTTTACATAGAGAAATGATGTAAATAAATTTAAGGATATTTAGTTGCGTGCATGAGTTATTACTTTACAATTTTAGTTCTAAGGTTAATTAAACTAAAACTTCAAAGAAAACTAAAACATGAATTATTTCAGGGGATTTTTAAAAAAAACTTAGTCCAAACATGCAACTTATTGGCATCAAATGTTATCAAAGGCTTGGCTATTAAAAGAAATATTTTGTAGAAATATTACGTACCAGTGGAATGTTTGGAATGCATGTGCATTAATGTTAGCATTGAAGTTGGGCACGTTTTTCTTCTAGAGCTTATCTAAATTAACTTATAATTGTATCAGATCGGTAGATTAATCTTTACGAACTGGTTTCAGAATCAGTAAAAGCAGTTGAGTTTCCATTTAAATGTGTATAAATATATCATATAGGTAGATTAATCTTTACGAACTGGTTTCAGAATCAGTAAAAGCAGTTGAGTTTCCGTTTAAATGTGTATAATTATATCAGATAGGTAGATTAATCTTTACGAACTGGTTTCAGAATCAGTAAAAGCAGTTGAGTTTCCGTTTAAATGTGTATAATTATATCAGATAGGTAGATTAATCTTTACAAACTGGTTTCAGAATTAGTAAAAGCAGTTGAGTTTCCGTTTAAATTTGTATATTTTTAATGGGAATGATACAACTTCTAAAAAAGTGCTAACACCGTTTCTTCTTAGCTTAAGACAATATAAATGGCATAGCATTCCAACTAGACGTTATTTCTGCAAAGCATCCGGCTCGTTTCAAATTATAGCCTGTGAGTGTGAGGTACAGAGAAGATAAAATGAACCGTCAAACCAACTCTAACATGAACCTTCTTGGATAGCACATACCATATCGGTATCATCCCAGCTTAGTAGTCATGTGTCACAGGACACAGGATATTACACTGAGAATGATAAAAGATAATGTATATATATAATATAATAGTTGTTCCTACAAGCCAACTTAAGTATAGTTTTCTCCTCTGGAGATAAGTTTTGAACAACTGTTATTTTCCTCGTTTTTTTTTAGGATGAGGATATCATGTAAGGTGATTTATTAAAATTCCAGCATTGCGACAATACATGAGTTGCATCTATTATTATTTCTAGAAGATAAAGAATCATTGCCTTCAGAGATTTATTCATCAGGACCACGTGAAAGTTAAACAATCCTCCGGACTTGTTAGACTTTTTTTTAGAAGTAAATCCGCTTTTCGAAACAGTCGTCGTAGCGACAAGATTATAATACATAAATAAATTACTCCATAACGGTTTCTATTCGTTTTTCGAAACGATTACGCATAGTCATTATGACTTTCTTGCTTTATGCTTTTCTTGGTCGAAAAATGAATTAAAATATTATCTTGGTTGGGTTTTTCAGGCATTAACAACACAATAAGAACCTTCAAAGGAATATCGAGTTCAATGAAAAGGCTTAAAACATTTCATTTTATGACTTTTTAATACTTCAGACGCTTCAGAAAACTCAATATTCTCTACCTACAACCAACAGATCAATTGGAACAGTTCCTGCCTTTAATAGTCATTTTTTCCATCAATATACACTTTGAAAGACTTCTTAGAGATTTGTTTCCTAGTAACCATTATCAACATGCGTTCAATTAGAAACTTCTAATAAATGTCGGATTTATTCGTTAAGCAATTAATCAATATAAACTTCATTGACCTTATATCCCATCAACACCCACTAGAACTGCTCCTCGGATATTGGAGTTTCTTTACTACTAATAACCCTACTGTGTTGATTTCTGCGTGTGTGTTTAAGTGCAAAACTACACATTGGGATATTTTCGCTGTACCAAACTCGGGTATCAAATCTCAAAATGCGGTTCACAGAAATGTCTCACAGGATTGTTCTCGACTACTTTTTGTATCAGTAAGATAAATCTCAACGATAGTTTTAGAATGTCATCCTGATTAACTAAACCTAGCATGCAGGACTACAGCTTGGAATACCCAAGGTTCGCATCTCACCTGTAGGGACCTAGTAACTATGATAATCAATTCTGTTATTCGGTTAACTTTATCCAAATAGAGAATGGTGTTATTGAGTCGTGATCCTCCTTACTGAGGGATGGTTAAGCCTGACACTTAGTTAAATGTAGTCTAGCTGTTAAACACAAGGTGTTGAAAATACCAAAGACCGAGTTTCTTAAAGGAACTTACTTACTTCGAAAAGCAGAGATGTATGAAACTGACCAATCACTAGTATTGATATGATGGTTGTTAAATAGTAACCTCAGACTGAATGTGGTGTTGGGTATGATAGAATTATCCTTTGAAACATATTTCATGTTATATAGAATAACATATACAACTCAGCTAGCACAGGATGTAGCCCAGAGTTACTTTAGAAAAAATTAAATTTCGTACATTTTATTACAAACGTACAGTACTACAGGACAATGAGATATACAGTATTGTTATACCATAAATCAGCTTAAAGCTTATTCTAAAAATGATCACAATATCAATTACTGTTGAAATAACCCCTAGTGATTGGTCAGTTTCATACATCTCTGCTCTAGTGATTGGTCCGCTTCATACGTGTGGGTTCTCGTGACTAGTCAACTACAGAAAAATGATGTAGAATGTGTAAGACAACACGTTTTGAATCTGCAGAAACTACCTCATTCTGCAAAGAAGATAAATATTTATATGGAACTGTTTGTGAGTATATATATATATAACCAAATTAAAATAAATATTTACATGGAACTGTTTGTGAGTACATAATACTTATACGGAACTGTTTCTGAGTATATAAAACCAAATTATGAGCAATATTTACATGGAACTGTCTGTGAGTATATAATACTTATATGGAACTGTTTCTGAGTATATAAAACCAAATTATGAGCAATATTTACATGGAACTGTTTGTGAGTATATACAATCAAATTAAGATAAATATCTTTATGGGACTTTTTGTGAGCATATACAACCAAATGAAGATAAATAATTATATGGGACTTTTTGTGAATATATACAACTAAAGTAAGATAAATATTTATATGGAACTGTTTGTGAGCATATACAACAAAATTATGAAAAATATTTATATGGAACAGTTTGTGAGCATATACAACAAAATTAAGATAAATAATTACATGGAACTGTTTGTGAGCATATACAATCAAATTAAGATAAATATCTATATGGGACTTTTTGTGAGCATATACAACCAAATGAAGATAAATAATTATATGGAACAGTTTGTCAGCATATACAACAAAATTAAGATAAATAATTATATGGAACTGTTTGTGAATATATACAACTAAAGTAAGATAAATATTTATATGGAACTGTTTGTGAGCATATACAACCAAATGAAGATAAATATTTATATGGAACTGTTTGTGAGCATATACAACAAAATTAAGATAAATAATTATATGGAACTGTTTGTGAGTATATACAATCAAATTCAGATAAATATCTATATGGGACTTTTTGTGAGCATATACAACCAAATGAAGATAAATAATTATATGGAACTGTTTGTGAGTATATACAATCAAATTAAGATAAATATTTATATGGAACTGTTTTTGTGAGCATATACAACCAAATAAAGATAAATATTTGTATGGAACTGTCTGTCAGCGTATACAACAAAATTAAGATAAATAATTATATGGAACAGTTTGTGAGCATAAATAACCCAATGAAGATAGCTATTTATATGGAACTGTTGACCATGAATATAGACACTTTTTTGGACACATTGGCTGATATCAGTGACGGTAGTTTCCAATATGAGTATATAATCAATATTGTCTACTGGTTTGTATTTTATGAATTTTTATACAAAGAATTTAACATTATCAAAGTATTCTTATGTAAAAATGGTATCCTCTATATGCTTTGATAGCATACTTGGTAATTATTTGAATAAGCGAAGTTTAACAAACCGCCCATGTGTAAAGTACCTAAATGTCCTTGAATTATAAACTTACCATTTCTTGGTAATTGTTTTTCAATATAACAAAAGTCAGTTAAGAAATATATTCCGCAGGGTAGATCCTCAAATGAGGTTAAGATGTATCTTTAAACCTGGTTGTTGCCGACAAAAGTTATATTTCTAGATTTAAGAACCACTTCCTGCAGTTTGAAAGTTTAATTATCAGCATTATTATACTGTAAAGGAATATGTAAGTTTAAGATCTGCGACTAGACCGGGTTTATTAGAACAAACCCTAGATGAATGTGACGTAGTCGATAGTTCACATTATTCTTATATCCTATCAAGGGTCAGTGATGAATACCTCCCCCCCTGTATGAAAGAGAGTTTGCTCATACGCCAACTGAAGTTAAATCCTCTGTATGAAAGATAGTTTGCTCATACACCAACTGAGGTCAAATCCTCTGTATGAAAGAGAGTTTGCTCATACACCAACTGTGAGCAAGTTCTCTTTCATACAGAGGATTTAACTTCAGTTGGTGTATGAGCAAACTCTCTTTCATACAGAGGATTTGACCTCAGTTGGTGTATGAGCAAGTTCTCTTTCATACAGAGGATTTAACTTCAGTTGGTGTATGAGCAAACTCTCTTTCATACAGAGGATTTGGCCTCAGTTGGAGTATGAGCAAGTTCTCTTTCATACAGAGGATTTAACTTTACACCAACTGAGGTCACAAATTAACCAAATTAAATCCGTGTACAAACTCTTCTCGGTTCTACAATGTGGAATAAGTGAATAATCATTTAATCAATATTATATAGATATCGGTGAGGTACATCCTATAAATTAGCCATCTTACAGACTCTCTTTGGGCACCAGCGATATAACCAGCATTAATTTAAATTGGATACTAAAAGAACGAGATCATACAACCTTTGAAGATTATGTGATCTTTGCAAATGGAATATAATAAATAAAGGAAATATGCCGAGTTCTGTTTGGACTTCAGGCAGGTGAATACAGTAATGCCTGTTAATGCATTTCCACTTCCAAGCGCAAACGTATGAATCCACTGGTTTGTTCAATATAATTTGCTTCTAGCTATGGCATTACGATCTAGATGATGAAAGCAATACCAATAATGGTTTCAGCACTTGAAAAGGCTTGTGCTAATTTTAAGCCAAGTGTGATAATAGCTGATGAAACTCGTATTATGTGGTTTGCAATAAATAAGTGTCTCATATTGATTATATTGCGGTGAAACGATTTAGGAATCTTCCCACATCATTACAGTCGATGTCGTCATGTCTGATGATGCTCTACCTGACAGTTGTACGTCTTGATAAGAATAGTCCTGAAGCGTATTTTCCATTGTATTCCATTCGTAAGGCTGTCATATGGAGAGCAAACCACCACTCTCTGCATGCTTACCATCTAGTACATGAGGACGAAGGGTGCTCATTTCAAAAATCCAATCAAATATAAATCCAGAGGTGTGCATCCGGTGATTTTAACAGTGTGTCTTCGCATGGAATACATTGAATGCCTGTTTCATTCTTCAGATGCTTGGGGTATGCAACAATTGAATAAGTATGCTGTGGAATCAAATTGTGTATATATATGATTTGTCTCACTTTAACATACTAATATAATTCATAATTACGTTACATACTCTTGCCTTGGAAACACGGACAACTTTGCTACTGACTTATGTTTTCGTGAATTCTTACTTGGTAAAAAAAACAACTTTGCTTACCACGGCTCGGGTTACGACTTGTTTCAGGTCTCTTTCTGGGTGATCCGGGTGCCCCAAACCAATTCATATTCCTCTTTGTTTCATTAACATTAAATGCAATGAATATTTTTATGTTAGAAACTCATATTTCCAGATCTGAGTACATGAATATTTTACCTTGGAAAGTATTTTTACATACTGTTTTCAAGAAGCGATTAATTTTTGGTGGCATCATACTACAAGACTCCAAACAATGTCAAAATATAGTTCTGACAAATGCCTT
Organism: Limulus polyphemus; assembly: GCF_000517525.1. Classification (NCBI taxonomy): domain Eukaryota; kingdom Metazoa; phylum Arthropoda; class Merostomata; order Xiphosura; family Limulidae; genus Limulus; species Limulus polyphemus. The sequence continues at coordinate 94,127 of NW_013668208.1, forward strand.
TCCTTCCCAACTTTATATTAGGTGTGGTTGTCACGCGACTTATATATTCATTTTAATATAACGTACCCATCCCTATGTACATGTTGATGATAATATTGTGAAAATCTTAATGGGTTATATTCGTTAGAGGTAAGAAAGTCTGAAATTAAATCCTGACAAATGTACACTCATCCAAATTCATGAACAGATTTCCAGACATGTAGTAAGTTGACACTGAGTTTCTAGAGTTTCTGCTCACAGACTGGTGTGATACTACAAATAAAGTTTGTATCTTTCTTGTCTGTGTCTTATATTACAAACTCTTTATGACAAACATTTTTACTATCACGACACCACTTTTTAAAACTAATTTCTATATTAGGGGAATAAGAACTGTGTAAAAACATTCAGTGATTGAAGCGTTTCTTAGTTAATGCTACATTGTTAACTTGTCTGAGGTGGAATGTTGTATCTGTTCTGTATATGATAACAGTTTTAGATCACGAGCGCTAGATGGTATACAATGTGCTATAGGAAACACAAGTCACATGTTAACACCTGTCAAATGCTAAACCTATAACCCCATCGCTTTCGAAAGATGGGCCTTTCTTCTTTCTAGTTCGCCTTTGAAGAAGAATGTTCTACCTTTCGAAAACGCTCGGGTTATAGGGTACAGTATTTTTGTTTTAAATTGATTTCTTGAACCTAAGTATTTTCCCAACATCATGAATCTGTCAAATTCTGTCATTATTTTAAAAAAGAAAGGATAGATTGCTCCTGTGGCACTTCCCAAGTATTTTTACCAATATTTGTATGGTAAGATATTTATCTATAGAATCAAAAACAAAGACCCAAAACTCAAGCTCTTTCGAATAGTTGAAGAAAAAATAGCCAACTATTCGAAAGCACTCGAGTTTTCTGGTGTTTCTTGAAATATTTTTTATGCGATCCTGTGTGTTAACACTTCTATCAAAATATGGGATAGATGACAGGTCAGCTACTAAAATAACTCACGAACTTCAGAACACAACGAGGAATATACACTAGTTGTGACTACAACTTCACTGTAAAGCACTGAGAAGGCTGGCAAAGCGGAAATGAAAATTATCTTTCCCGCCATTAAATATGATAAGGAAAGCAGCTGAAGGAGTCTGATGTGTTTCAGATGAAGCAGGTCTGTCAGAGATTGCTGAATTAAGCCTATAATAAAGACAATTGTTTGAATAGTTAGAAACATGAGAATGCTATATAACATTGTGGTTCTGAAGACTCTGAGATCTGGTATTTTTTAAAGTTTCACAAACTGGAGTACACCATGGAGCTTCTTACTCAATAGCGAATCTGCAAAGATACGATATCTGTTTCATCCCCTAGAGAAGTACAGTTTAAGAAAAGGATCATTTGCAATGGGGAAAGGTACAACAGTGAGTTGTAGATTTACTACTACTGCATGTTCCATCCAAGGCGTGTTCTAGTTACCCTGATCTAGTCGCACAGCTTAAACTTGCATGTTCCATCCAAGGCGTGTTCTAGTTAACCTGATCTAGTCGCACAGCTTAAACTTGCATGTTCCATCCAAGGCGTGTTCTAGTTAACCTGATCTAGTCGCAGATCTTAAACTTGCAAAGATCATTTGATGATCTTAGTGAAGGAAATGGTTCTTAAATCTAAAAATATAACTTTTGTCGGCAACAATCAGGTTTAAAAATACAACTTAACTGCATTTGAGGATCTACCCTACGGAATATATTTCTTAGCTGATTTTTGTTATATTGAAAAACTATTACCAAAATATGGCTTTTGGGTACTTTACACATGGGCGGTTTGTTAAAACTTCACTTGTTCAAATAATTACGAAGTATGCTATCAAAACATATTTTTATACGAATACCTTTTTGGTGTAATAATATTTTGATAATGTTAAATTATTTGTGCAAAAATTCATAATTACTTGGTATATTATATGCACGATGAAGTAAGATCCTAACCAAATTTTTTTTAAAGTAATTTGGCATAAAGCTTGCAAAGTTAAAATACAAACCAGTATCGCTTTTTATATTATTGAGTTTATAATCTTTCTCAACAGTGGGGAATTTTATATTGTTATGTTTAATGCTTAAGAGCTGTTTATATTCTTTTACATGGTTAACAGTGGTGAATTTTAAATTGTTATGTTTAATGCTTAAGAGCTGTTTATATTATTTTACATGGTCAACAGTGGGGAATTTTAAATTGTTATGTTTATTGTTCAGGTGCTGTTTATATTCTTGTTCATGGTCAACAGTGGGGAATTTTATATTGTTATGTTTAATGCTTAAGAGCTGTTTATATTCTTTTACGTGGTTAACAGTGGTGAATTTTATATTGTTATGTTTAATGTTCAGGTGCTGTTTATATTCTTGTTCATGGTCAACAGTGGGGAATTGTATATTGTTATGTTTAATACTCAAGTGCTGTTTATAATATTGTTCATGAAACCGGTAAGGTCCGTATAGTGGTGTGGAACGTAAGGCTTAGTAAATGTGATAGCAGAGCCTAAATTTCAACAGTTCTGTTCTTAGTGTTAACATGTTCTTGGAGGCTTGTGTGATAATTAAGAAAAAAAAACATTATATAACTACATAATTTAGTTGTTAATAAGTGCTGATGGAATGAATTCAAGGCCAAAATGTGCAGGACGTATATGCACGTGACCTTACCATGCTACATTACCTTACCATAGCGAGTTCGTTTCACTTAAATATATTTCTAGTGTAGTAATACATGATTTTTGTTGGTTACAAAAACGGGAGATAAGAATCATCCATATTTTATCGAAATAAAAAAAAACTTATTTCTTCAAGCTTTGAGCAAACAAGCTACAGCAGCCGGAATTTATTTATTTTGTGTGGAACCCAAACTTCATCACGTTCTGGTTTCTTGAGTTTCGTTCGTGCTTTCAAGTATAGATTTTTCTATATAATCCGCATCACGTCGTCATTGAATGCCATGATATGCAGCAGTTTGAAATCAACATTTCTTTATGAGCAGTTGTTTCTCAATTAAGTATAATATATGCAAAATACATTCTCTATGTGAATTGTAACAACATATATATTACCGTGCAAAGAATATAGCGTTTAAGATTTCAAACGTAATGTTAATTCCAGCAAACATATTGTTTACTTTAATACCATGAAAAGCGAAAAACAAAGCGTTAATTTTTTCCAGCGTATCTGATGAGTACTTATTAAACTTATACTCAATATATGCTCGCTATTAAGACAGTCCTACCAATCCAACTTCAGGGACTGCTGACAGTCATAAGGTCTGATACCTACTGGTTTCCTTGAGTAAATAAATTACGTAAATCTAAAATCGTGCACGCCAACAAATTTCTTTCAAGAAACAAATGTCAGGTCTTTCTCTTTATTAAAGCGAACATTCAGCGTTTAAAATGACCTCATGTAATCGGAGCAAAAAAGCGATAAAGATATAAGCAGCTAATGAAAAGAAGAATGAGAACGCAACGGAATACAGCGAATAAGAAATGAGACTCAGGTGAACACGACAGGTTTAGAGGAAATGAAGGGGCGCCACGTATAAGAATGAAATGAACGGGATGAGGTAAAAGGAATGTGTGTCGAGAAGTGTTGTACTTTAAGAGAAAACGTAGAAGATATTTAGAACTTCTTATTTCTAAGAGAAAACGACAAAAGAGACCATCATCCAAGGCTGTAAGATTTACTAGCTATGTTCAATCTTACACAGTTATCTTTAAACTTTTATACATTCAGTATTTATATTTGATTTATTACGACAAATATTCAGTAGGTTTCTTAGGTATTGGAAGGAAATGGTCTTTTTGAACTATAGAGAATATAATAGGAGAATTCCTTAATAGATAAATGCTAATTTTAAATGTATATTAATAAGTACCATAAGATTGGTTTGGTTTGTTTTGAATTTCGCGCAAAGCTACACGAGGGCTATCTGCGCTAGCTGTCCCTAATTTAGCAGTGTAAGACTAGAGGGAAAGCAGCTAGTCATCACTACCCACCTCCAACTCTTGGGCTACTCTTTTAGCACGAATATTGGGATTGACCGTTACATTATAACGCCCACACGGCTGAAAGATTCGAACCCGCGACCCATGCCAGGCCCGTACCATAAGATATTTTACTCAGAGAAATGATGGACGACTGAATCTTGGAGATGTCTTGGGCGAAGTATGAGTAATCAGACTTGCCAGTTTGTTCATCAGTGGTCATTTTCAGAGGAGCTTCTTTGTTATTTACGCTAATGCCATCAACAAGGGCTGTTGTTTAGTTTATGCGTGACTTAAGCCATCTTTAATCCTGTTCAGCTCTCACAACAGATGGTTCCATCATTTAATAATGAACAACTTTCGACAGTTATCTGTTGTTGGACTACGGTGAAACGACTTAAACGTTTCTTAGCTCCACATTTCCATTTAACTCAAGTGATTCTTCCTAATCAACCGATGTAAAAATGTAAACACAAGGCCTAACAAACTACACAGCAGGACACGAATGAGCTGATTTACTGATATCTTTTTTGCGTTATACAGTTACGTGAGGATATAGATGGCAAAGCTGAGAAACGTCCATAGTATATATTTATAATACAGCAGTGTGAAAGACCCCATAAGAAAATACCCTGAATACGCACTCCAATCATTATCGATCAATGCTTCTCTTGTGACAGTGCTTCCATCAGGTACCTCAAAATGTCTTGGTTCTCTGTTCTACTGGTGTAGGTTCTTACACTTTGTGTTGCTCTCTCACATTCGTAGTTAATAACTTCCCTTGTTTCTGCCCTTCCAACAAGAAAATTGATTCATTTCCATTTCGTGTTTATTGATTTTAATAAGGAAATATATCATGTAATAGAAAATATCCGTTACATGTCTATGTGACAACAATAGCTACCAGAAAATGGTTTGAATAAGAAATAAAAAAAATAATTTTCATGAGTAGCTTTAGAATAAAAATACAGAGAGCGAGTTATCATAATTACATCTAATAAACCATGTAATGTTTGGTATTAATCAACAAGAAACCAATCCATAATTACATCTAATAATCCAAGTAATGTTCGGTATTAATCAACAGGAAATCCATCTATAATTACATCTAATAAACAAAGTAATGTTCGGTATTAATCAACAGGAAATCTATTCACAATTACATCTAATAAACCAAGTAATGTTTGGTATTAATCAACAGGAAATCAATCCATAATTACATCTAATAAACCAAGTAATGTTTGGTATTAATCAACAGGAAATCAATCCACAATTACATCTAATAAACCAAGTAATGTTTGGTATTAATCAACAGGAAATCCATTCACAATTACATCTAATAAACCAAGTAATGTTTGGTATTAATCAACAGGAAATCAATCCACAATTACATCTAATAAACCATGTAATGTTTGGTATTAATCAACAGGAAATCCATTCACAATTACATCTAATAAACCATGTAATGTTCGGTATTAATCAACAGGAAATCAATCCACAATTACATCTAATAAACCAAGTAATGTTCGGTATTAATCAACAGGAAATCAATCCATAATTACATCTAATAATCCAAGTAATGTTCGGTATTAATCAACAGGAAATCAATCCATAATTACATTTAATAATCCAAGTAATGTTTGGTATTAATCAACAGGAAATCCATTCACAATTACATCTAATAAACCAAGTAATGTTCGGTATTAATCAACAGGAAATCCATTCACAATTACATCTAATAAACCAAGTAATGTTCGGTATTAATC
>NW_013668208.1:99969-100764 GCF_000517525.1 Limulus polyphemus
TGGAACTGTTTGTGAGCGTATACAACAAAATTATGAAAAATATTTATATGGAACTGTTTGTGAGCATATACAACCAAATGAAGATAAATAATTATATGGAACTGTTTGTGAGCATATACAATCAAATTTAGATAAATATTTATATGGAACTGTTTGTGAGCATATACAACCAAATGAAGATAAATAATTATATGGAACTGTTTGTGAGCATATACAATCAAATTTAGATAAATATTTATATGGAACTTTTTGTGAGCATATACAACCAAATGAAGATAAATATTTGTATGGGACTGTTTGTGAATATATACAGCCAAATGAAGATAAATATATTTATGGAACTGTTTGTGAGCATATACAACAAAATTAAGATAAATAATTATATGGAACAGTTTGTGAGCATATACAACAAAATTAAGATAAATATTTGTATGGGACTGTTTGTGAATACATACAACTAAAGTAAGATAAATATTTATATGGAACTGTTTGTGAGCATATACAACCAAATGAAGATAAATATTTGTATGGAACTTTTTGTGAGCATAAAAACCAAAGTAAGATAAATATTTATATGGAACTGTTTGTGAGCATATACAACCAAATGAAGATAAATATTTGTATGGGACTGTTTGTGAATATATACAGCCAAATGAAGATAAATATTTTTATGGAACTGTTTGTGAGCATATACAACCAAATGAAGATAAATATTTGTATGGGACTGTTTGTGAATATATACAGCCAAATGAAGATAAATATTTTTATGGAACTGTTTGTGAGCATATACAACAA
>NW_013668208.1:101402-105319 GCF_000517525.1 Limulus polyphemus
AAATTATAACCTCTTTAGAATTGTAGTCAATATTTCTGTTGATACAATCTAAAATTCTATTTGTCCTACCACTAGCAACAGTACATTGCTTGGATGGATTTAGAGACTGATCGACTATTACATCAAGATCCTTTTCTTTGATGATACTGTTAAGGTTATTTACATCGAAATTATATTTTAATTCAAATTATGATAACCCACATTATCTTGCATTTATTATAATTAAAACACATCTGTCCAACTCGCTAAATTATCTAAATCCTTTTGTAAATCAGCAGCATCCTCTTCACAGCTAACAACACCCAAGACCTTAATATCATCAGCAAATTTAGATGATTTACTTATCATTCCCTCATCTACGTCACTAATGTAAATCAAAAAGAGCAAAGATCCTAAGACTGAATCCTGTGTTACCCACTGGTAACATTAATCCAGTTTGACTGAATTCCATTTATAACAACCCCCTGCTTTCTTCCATCCAGTCACTCCAATTTACTAACTTATCCCTCACATCTATGAATTTAATTTTGTTCTACAAAATGATTTTGTTTGTAATTAAGCACAAAGCTACACAATAGGCTATCTGTGCTCTGCCCACCACAGGTATCGAAACTCGGTTTTTAACGTAGTAAGTTGGGCTTCACAAGATGAGATTCACTTAACAATCTGCAACAGAAACTATTTAATGGAACGTAGCTTATTTTGTATCATAAGTTACATTTTTAAGGATATAATTCTAATATTTGATAAAGCACGTCATCATCAATAAATCAGTCGTGATTCAATCTTTGTAAGTTATGTATAACCTTCAATTCTAATATTCCATTTTTGTCAACTATGTCTAGACCGACCCTGGAAATTCCCAATTCGTTATCAAAACTTTATCAAACCCAATTCACTAAAGAACCTGTTACTAAGTTGTTAGAATATTGTTCTGGATTGGCATGTCATCACCTTATAGCAGTGGCTTATAGATAAACAAGGTTTTAAGTTATTCCCTTACACTATTAAATAAAATATTTATTATTAGGTACACCCGACTAGTTACCATCAGCAAGGCTAACATCTACAGTGTTAAACATTCTGTTAAAAACTCCACTGATTTTGTGAAGCAACTCAAAGACGTGGAAATCAATGATATTCTAGTATATATAGTAAAGCGTTATATACTTTATTCAACAGATTACTTGATGTTGAAGACCTACCATTAGAACATATCAAAGAATTAATTAATCTAACTAAACTTTGTGCGGAAAGTACGTAAATAAAATTAATGATAAATGTTATCAAGTTAAAGGTCTAGCAATGGGGTATCCTTTATCTCCTGTTTTGAGTGATATAGTTATGGATTCTAAGTTATAAAAAAGGCTTTATAAAACCTGCAGGATACAGAAGATATGTAGACGACACCTTCATGGTGTGGTGACACAACAGCGAAACCATTAAGGAGTTCTTATACTAAATGAATGAAAATAGTGAAGGAATTACTTTCACTGTGGATTCCAATTAACATGATCTGGCTTTCTTAGACGTTCGCGTTAAAACACACAATAATATGTTATATTTCGAAAACCTTTTGCCGTCAACATACCATCACATTATAACCCTAATCACCCTTTAAGTCAGAAACTAAGCACTTCTTACACACATACTTGGCATGTTATTAATATATGTTCTAATAGTATAGATATAGACAATGAAAAAAATATATTTAAAAACAGTAGCAGTAGACAGAGGTTATGGCCCTAAAACTGTCGACAGAGCTTCCAACAAATTATCAACAAACATCTACAAATGAAATACTCTAAATTAACGCCATTAAAAACCTTTTTTTCTTGGGATTTCGGAAAAACATCCCTAAAGGTTTTCGATTAAAAGCTTACAAAGTAGCGTTCATCCCACAAAAGAAATTGTCAACGATTTACGAACACTTAAAGATCGAAAAAAAAAAGATTGACGATAAAGATGGAATTTACCAAATCAGTTGCAGTTGCAGTAAAATGTACACAGGACAAACAAATAGTAAATTAAAAACGAGATTGAAACAACACCAGTATGACATAAAACATGACAATAGTGGAGGCACTGTAGCTGAACATTTCTGGAACTGTGATTGTAATTATGACTGAACAAATGTAAAGACCTTTAAAAATGCACAATCGAACACCGAGAGTATTTGTATAACTAAAAATACATGTTTGTGTATAACTAGAGACGACGTACCAATCAACATGTCCTATTGGAATACTAAATTAACTTAAGCATTCCCTCTTTCACGATTTTCTTTCCACCCTTGATTTCTGACCTTGTTTTTGAAAATGAACTCACCCAGTAAATGTTAGCACTGATGATCGTAACTGGTAATATTTTACATTGTGCCAAAAAAAAGTCGTTTTTTGTGTTTTTTTTACTCTGAATATGTATTAGCTACCTATAACAATAGGAGTATCCGAATAACGCAAATTATATAATCCAGCCGCAAGATGATGCAGTTACAAGTTTACATGTTAACATAGAGTGAGAAACCAGTGAGACACATCATTTTACATAGAAAGGTAAATAATATTTCCAGAAGGATTTCAGCCGAATCTCTTGAGTTTAATCCTCTCTCAGCTTAAGCTTTAAATCTACACCATTATATAGTGGATGCTGATCATTTTACTAAGACCATATAACTCTGATTAATAAATATTTATAAACTTGATTATCTCTGTTCTAGGTAGTTATTATTTCAAGATATCCTTATGTAATTCAGTTGTTATATTATCCTGCAACGAAGTATGATGGATGTTTATCTCATAGCCATTTATTATTGTAATTAAATTTACCCGTAATAGATAAATAATAAATGATATTTCAATCTCGCTTATATAAATACTGTAAAAATATTTTTCGCGATTTATGCCTTGTTTACTGTTACTTGAAATATCTTGCTGTCATATAAAGGCCTTTCTTGTTTAACAGGCATGTTATTAAGGAGATATATAAATTACATAAGGATGAATGATGCTTTATAAACACACGAACACGAACGGTGTAATACATTAGCATCCTTATCTGACACAAGGTTTGCTTTACATAATTTGTTAGAAAGAAGCTCGTACTTTTAATACGTTCATCATGTCTCAGAAATTTTATAAGTTAAATGATTTGATATACCTCGAGTTACAGTATAACTTACCACATTTTAACCTTTAACTGTGTTTTGTGTTACTTTCTCCAGTATCTGATTAACGTTATTTTTCAAGTAGAAAACACTTTACAATTTTTCATACAGAGAATATATATTCCTTTTAAATTTCAATAAAATTGAGTTTTTTGTTGTTGTATTTTTATTTTTATTTTTTGCTCTGTTGATAATCGCTCTGTTTTATCACAAATTTCTCATATCGTTATAGTTTCATCTATAGATAACATTACGGGCATTAATTTTAATAGATATGCTAAATGCACATTATTACATGGTAAGGCCCGGCATGGCCAGCTGGTTAGGGTACTCGACTCACATGATCGCCCTTTCAGCCGTGGGAGCGTTATAATGTGACAGTCTATCCCACTATTCGTTGGTAAAATAGTAGCCCAAGAGTTGGCGGTGGGTGGTGATGACTAGCCACCTTCCCTCTAGTCTTACACTGCTAAATTAGGGACGGCTAGAGCAGATAGCCCTCGTGTAGCTTTGCGCGAAATTCAAAACAAACAATATTACATGGTATAGTCAATATTCCATGGTAAACAGAGTATTTCATGGTAAACTCAATATTTCATGGTAAACTCAATATTACATGGTAAACTCAATATTCCATGGTAAGCTCAATATTCGATGGTAAACAGAGTATTTCATGGTAAACTCAGTATTTCATGGTAAACTCAATATTCCATGGTAAGCTCAATATTCGATGGTAAACAGAGTATTTCAT
>NW_013668208.1:105932-111349 GCF_000517525.1 Limulus polyphemus
AGCTTTGCGCGAAATTCAAAACAAACAATATTACATGGTATAGTCAATATTCCATGGTAAACAGAGTATTTCATGGTAAACTCAATATTTCATGGTGAACTCAATATTCGATGGTGAACTCAATATTCCATGGTAAACAGAGTATTTCATGGTAAACTCAATATTTCATGGTAAACTCAATATTACATGGTAAACTCAATATTCCATGGTAAGCTCAATATTCGATGGTAAACAGAGTATTTCATGGTAAACTCAGTATTTCATGGCAAACTCAATATTCCATGGTTAACGCAATAGTTCATTGCAAACACATTATTCCATACTAAGGTCAGCATTCCATAGTAAAGTCAATAGTTCACGTTCAATCTTCCGTCATTGTCTGAACTGGCATCGATAATTCTTGGAGCATATTAGACACCTGTGACGTATCAAATCCGGCCTTGTGAGCCTGTGGATCTCGTGCCTCGAGTCTCATCACCCCCACCGCCTTTGGTATAAGTTTCTTATTTCTTCCTACTTCTCCATCACTGCCTGATATTTCTTTTTGGTCAAGAGTTAATGTGGCACACAACACACATGTATTTCTTCGGCATGACCGAATGATACATTAGTATGGATTGACCTTCGAAAACCACTCAGTGTGGATAAACATTATCGGTCCAGGTGTAATATTCTCTCAGTTTTATTATATAATATAATTTGTAATTTGTAGCTTTCATAGGCTTATATGTTGAGTAATCGCTTTTGTATGCTGCATTATAAAAAAAAATATAATGTTCAAGAAAAGACTTCGAAATATGGCCAAAGACAAATCTTGATATTTTTATGACCAAGTTAGTTATCTTGATTAAGGTTTTGCATTACTTTGATCAGAAGTTAATATTAGCTCACTAGAGACTGAAGCTGTAGATAGCGCTCGTATTAAAAAGCGAATAAAAAAGTCAGAAATATGACCTTAAACTGAGAAGCGTTGCACATGTGAGCCCATATAGGATTCGGTACACAATGAAAAAATAGGGATGAAGCAGTAAACATGTTAGTTTCTGAAGATATACCTTGATATTACTTCCGTACTAAATGTTTAATATTTGACTGTCACTTAGAGAAAAAAATTCAAAGCTTATTAACCACATCAGACTTATACTTTCTATTATTCCTAGCACTTTGCTACGAGTTCTTACACATGTTAAATTATTTAATATTTGTTCAATTTTTCTTCTCAAACCTGAATGTTATATAACGATTATTATATTTTTATAATGCTCATCACAGTTATGTTTCCTGTTTTGAATTAAAAAACTATTTTCACTGAAGATACACTGGCAAGCTAAAAGCTACAAGCCTACACGGTATGTGCTATTCTGTTTGAAAACATACCAATCAAGTCGTCAAACGCAGCACCAATAGATTAATGTGTGATAGGAGTATTTTAAGGGACGCTAGGAAACCTCTGACCTTATACACTAGATAACTTATGGAAAGCCTGCAGGAACGAGTAGAGTACTCTCAACATAACAGCCTTATGAGCATTACAAAGTTATTGTCAAGATACACGGTCGTCAGATAGAGCGAGGCCAGAAATGGTGATATTAAATGTAATGAAGTGGTAAGTTTCCAAAATCGTTTTAATATAACGTACTCAACTTCTGTATTGTTATGCTTTCAATTCTATACTTGTGTCGTTGGCGATCTCTTTTTTTTTGTGCAATTTGGATAGAATTAACTTTAACAAACTGTTCATGGCTTTCTCATTCGGTTAACCATAGAATTTCCAATATAAGGAAACCTATGGAAATAAATGTTTTAACGCTTACTTTAACTATGTGTTAACAAACGACGCGTCGTCAGCAATAGATATGATGGACATTGAATGGTTGAAATACTATTATATATTTTTCTTCTTTTTCTATGAAAAACCCTAGGAGATTGAACGCAGTGTTAAAAATATAACAAGTCTAATACTAATTTGTTATGATAACTGTAATTAATTATGATAATTAGAAAAGAAGTTCACACCGTAACCATTATTGCAATAACACATAATAATTCAATATAATTTCTAATATAGAATACAATGACTAGTGTTAGGAACTTATGAAATATTCAATTTCAAATAAAGCAAAGGGGAAACAGTTGAAACTTCGGTTGAGGCTTAACTGTTCATCCAAATACCTCCTCCATTCTTTAACTATTTGAGATACACGACGGTAGGACGGAAGGTATTACTGGAAGTCTTATCTTTATGAACCCATACCTTGTTAGCCTTGTTTTCAGATGGGAATCCTCCTTGGCTATGATGTGTACTTTTGCCACTGGCCTTTGTGTTCGTGGATTCACGCCCGTTAAAAAAAGCCACACTTTGCTTACAACAGTTGCAGTATATTTCTGGTGCCCAAGGTTGATCCATATTCTTTTGTTTTCCAATGACATTTTGGAAATATTTTAACTCATGATCTGAACACATAGATCTGAGTGTGTAAATATTTTACATAGGAGATGACTGTTACACACCATTCCCCAAAACGATCAATTTTCGGTAACATTACACTACCTACAATATCAAAATGTAGTTGTGATACAGGGTGTTCCATCGCGACTTCATATCGGGTGTTATTGTTACGTGATTTGTTGATTTCCATATTCAAAGTCGCTTCGATATATCGGGCTCAACCCTCCGTAGAGTTGTTGAAAATGAACTAAATAATTATTTATACTAATATATCGTTTTTCTTGTCTCACAGGAGCCACTTATTGTTTAAACTTCTCCCAATTTACAAGTACATGTTCGTGCTTGTAGATGAACTAAGATCTATTTTAATACACACACTTTATGAATACTACATGTAACTACATTTTCCGTTAATTTATGTACGGAACAAGAGTGCACTTAGAAATACATAACAACGTTTTACGATGTCATAATTACAGGAATGCATGTTTCTATTGCGACTGATTTATTATTCTATACTTATCTTAATATCGATGTTTGTTTAAATTTAATTTATATTTAGAAATGTACATAAATGATACTGACAAACATGTATTGCGAAACTCTCGCCTATTCTCTAAAGTTTTAGAAGATTCTCGAGTGTAACAATCAACAATATATGTGCGTGTACGTAAACGCTAGTGTTAGCATCAGTATTATTACATAATCTGAATTTTCGAGAAACTCTCCATACGCCTATAAATATAATCAGGAAATTAATGTCGCGTTTTGGAACACTTTCATTAACCAACCCCCAAATAACGTATACATCACGTATAATAATTAAACGAACTGCCTTAACGTCATGTTAGTGTAGCCTATATAATGTGTAAATCCCTTATAGTGATGGCACACGATGAGACACACATTCGGCATATAATGTTGTTTGAACACAAGTAAGGAAACAACGCCTCTGTAGCCATAAAGAATATCAAATAAGTTTATGGAAATGTTTTAAATGTTCGTAGGTGTCAACGATGGTTCAGCAAATTTCGTTCAGGTGACTTTAGCCTTAAAAACTGTGATGGCAGGTGCCGACATGTTGGAATTGATATTAATGCTCTGAAGATGCTTGTTGAGTCTAACGCAAGGCAACACAGTCATGAAATGGTCCTGAAATTGCATGTCTTTCATGAAACAATAGTAAACATCTAAGGAATATGGGAAAACTCCATAAAGAAGGTGTTTGGGTGCTTCCGATTATCATAGTTTCCAACGTGTGAACGTTGCTTCGTCTCTTCTGGCGCGTAATGCGTGTGAACCATTTCTAGACAGAATTGTCACCGGTGATGAAAAATGGATTTTTCTATGCGAATATTAAACACCAAAAATAATGGCTCAGTCCTAGACGAAAAAACCCTTCCGTCCCCAAAATCTGGACTACATCCGCAGAAAGTGATTCTTTGCATTTGGTAGGACTCCTCAATCCACAGCGAACTGTCAATGCAGAGATCTATAGTCAGCAACTGAAATATTCAAATTAAGCCCTTCATCAAAAACGTCCTTCACTCGTTAATCAGAAAGGTGTTCTTCTCCTCCACGACAATGCACGTCTATATGTGGCATGTTTGACACAACACAAGATTATGGAGTTGTGTTGGGAAGTTGTCTTCTACCCACCATATTCTCCAGATATGGTTCCATCAGATTACCATCTTTTTCGTTCGTTGCAACACCATCTTATTCTGAAAACGTATGAAAATGTAGAAGGTGTTAAAGAGGACATCGATATGTTTTTTGCTTCAAAACCAAATTATTTCTTTAATCAGAGTATTAACAACCTGATTGTAAGATGGAAAAGCATCATCGATAAGAATGGAGACTGTTTCATTTAATAAATGTTTTGTTTTGATATACAAGTTGTTCGGGTTTTTCATCTAAAAAAGTGACATTAATTTCTTGACGACCTAATATTATTGGGTTGCTGTAATATAAACAGTATCTATTATTGGGTTGCTGTAATTGGTGTGCTGTAAACTTTGTAAGCTATAACTGTGATTAACGCTTATTAATCGGGAAACTTCATATATTTGACCAGGAACGGTTATAAATTTCGAACATTACAAACCATTTAACTTCACTGGATTCACATCGGACAGTAGTACTTTTACGAAAACATTACCTAAAGTCATAGGTGGAAACTCGACTTTTAATCGGCGTGTGATCAGCGAGAACTACAGGGCTAGCTAGTGAATTGCACCTACATCAACTCGAAATTAACTCGCTCATCGTAAACTCTCAATATCAAGGAAGTTCCAGACTAGAAAGATGATTTTATATTGAATGTAACTTTGTGAAATTTTGTATATAAATCATTGTTTGTAATAACTATTTGTAATAACTGTTATTGTTGTGAATTATAGCGTGTGTTTAAGTTAAAGTGACTGTGGAAATTCTATGTATTGTAAAGTTGTATTGAAAAAGAATTAACTAGTTTTATTTAAGAAAGAACTTGTATCGCTGAAGTTCCTCGAGAAGAATTTATACCAGAAATTAACAAACGACCAGAGACGTAACAATATGTATAAAACTTTAAAGTTAAAAAAACAAACAAACAGTAAGTGACGTCTTCCTTATAGAGGCCTTATACAATAATATTTTTCTTTGGAGACTGAAAAAGTATTTAATTGAATAAATAGAGTTGTTTAAACATTTGTTTAACAACAAGTAAAAGCTTGGAATGGTCTATTCTTTCATTGGGGTGTATGTCTGTGAGCCAGACTAGTTTCGTAGAATTCCACTCCTCATCAGTGACCCTGGACACTACCACCGATGAAATATTAGACCAAACCAAGCCTTCATAGTAACGAGGTATCGAAAATCGAACTGGTGTATTTAAGTGTTTTACACTCACATAGGTTTTTTTTTATGTGAGCGTAAAACACTTAAATACACCAGTTCGATTTTTGAAAAGTATTCTTGAAGATAT
>NW_013668208.1:112298-113720 GCF_000517525.1 Limulus polyphemus
TGATCTTATTATTTATTTTAAACCAAAAACAATCAATAATAAATTGTTTTTAAAACATTTTAAACGTTTTTATTTTGTTTCAGTTTATTAAACAAAATATATTTAATTCCTGCTATATATATATTTATTTATCCTAGACTTTCCCAATGCTATTTGTTATATTTCGAAATGATTCATAATGGTTTTGAGCTTTGTTTTATCTGGCATTAAAAAATAACTATTACATGCCATGAAAAATATCTTGCTTTAAAACTATAATTTTTGTTCATCTTACAAATAATAAACCACATGTTATTGTGTACAATTTTTCGCCACCTGATAGGAACAAAATAATCCCTGGAGATGTTCTCTTCCCACAACAATGTCGTTCTAATGCTGTTAGGAAAGAACTTTTTGAAAGCTTTAGCACGTCTGTTTCAGAAACACAAGCACAACACTTACCCAGGCATGTCTAATGTCACTCGACACAACATGGGCGCTCAACCGTTATGTGCTACAAAGCCAAGATCTCAGCTGCACTTGGCTCTGTCAAAAAACGTTACAAAAAACAGTAAAGGCAATGAAACATCACTACATTCGGTATTAGCAATTCTTGTAAGTTGTCAGGGTAAGCACTAAAAGTTTATAAAACACTCCATTCTATGGTGAAGGAAACCATATCTTCTGAGATTACTCGAGTTATAGGGTTTATTATATATACAACTCTGTTGAAGGAAGGCCTATCATCTCAAAGTGTAGGAGTTATGGAGTTTATTGTATATACAACTCTGTTGAAGGAAGGAAGGCCTATCTCTCAAAATGTAGCAATTAATGAGTTTATTGTATATACCACTCTTACAAACATAGGCCTATCTTCTGGAAGTGTATCAGCTATCGAATGTATTGTATATACCACACTTATGAAGATAGGCCTACATTCTAGAAGTGTAGGAGTTATCGGGTTTATTGTATAGAACACTCTAATGAACGAAGTCCTATCTTCTGAAAGTGTATTAGTTATCGCGTTTGATGTATATACCACTTTGACGAAGAAGGGCCTAGCTTCTGAAAGTGTAAGAGTTATCGGCTTTACTATGTATACTCTGAGGTAGGAATGCCTACCTTTTAAATAGTATGAGTTATCAGGTTTATTGTATACAAGCATGTAGTGACGGAAAGCCTACCTTATCAAAATGTATGAGTTATCGGGTTTATTGTGCATAACACTCTGATGAAGGAAGACCTACCTTCTGAAAATGTAGGAGCTATTGGGTTTCTTAAATATACCAATGTGATGAAGTAAGGCATACCTTTTAAAAGTGCACAAGTTATCAGGTTTATCGTATTGTTGCGTCAGCGAGATCACGGGACTATTCTCACGCCCTCTGCTTTCTAGAACTATCCTGTACCTTGGCGAATGCTCTAGCATTTACTAGATATAGG
>NW_013668208.1:114792-119443 GCF_000517525.1 Limulus polyphemus
TTATCTTCTGAAAGTGCATGAGTTATCAGGTTTATTGTATATACTGTTCTGATAAAGAAAGGGTTATCTTCTGAAAGTGCATGAGTTATCAGGTTTATTGTATATACTGTTCTGATAAAGGAAGGCCTATCTTCTGAAAGTTTATTAGTTATCAGGTTTGTTGTATGTGCTACACTGATGAAGGAAGGCCTAACTTCTAAAGGTGTAGAAGTTATCTAGTTTGTTGGATTAGGTCGTCAAGAAATTAATGTCGCTTATTTTTAGATGAAAAAACCCCGAACAACATATATATGAAAACAAAACATTTATTAAATGAAATAGTCTCCATTCTTATCAACGATGCTTTTCCATCTTACAATCAGGTTATTAATGCCCTGATTAAAGAGATAATTTGGCTTTGAAGCAAAAAACGTGTCGATGTCCTTTTTAACACCTTCCACATTTTCATACGTTTTCAGAATAAGATGGTGTTGCAGCGAACGAAAAAGATGGTAATATGATGGTGTCATATCTGGAGAATATGGTGGGTAGGAGAAAACTTCCCAACACAACTCCATAATCTTGTGTTGTGTCAAACGTGTTACATATAGACGTGCATTGTCGTGGAGGAGAAGAACACCTTTCTGATTAACGAGTGAAGGACGTTTCTGATGAAGGGCTTAATTTAAATATTTCAGTTGCTGACTATAGATCTCTGCATTGACAGTTCGCTGTGGATTGAGGAGTTCGAAATGAATTACTCCTTTGATGTCCCACTTTCTGCGGGTGGTGTCCAGGTTTTGGAATCGGAAGTGGTTCTTGTCTAGAACTGAGCCATTATTTTTGGTGTTTAATATTCGCATAGAAAATCCATTTTTCATCACCAATGACAATTCTGTCTAAAAATGATTGACGCGCATTACGTGCAAGAAAAGACAAAGAAATGTTCATACGTAGGAAACTTTGATCATGGGAGAGTTTGAGAGGCACCCAAACACCTAATTTTATGGAGTTTTCCCATATTCCTTTTATGTTTACGTATTTTTTCATAAGAGACATGCAATTTCAGGTCCATTTCACGAGTGTGTCGCCTTGGGTTAGATACAACAAGCGTCTTCAGAGCATCAATATTGTTACGTCTCTGTTTGTTTGTTAATTTTCCATATAATTTATTTCCGGTGAAACTTCAGCGACAAAAGTCCTTTCTTAAATAAAACTAGTTTATTCCCTCTCAATTCAACCTTGCAGTACACTTTATATCCACAGTCACTTTAACTTAAACACATGCTATAATTCACCACCATTCACGCGCTCTACGACCGCGCTTGACTCAATTATCCGTCTCTGTCTGTCTGCAATTACATATCTCTCTATTCATTGTCTGGCGCACTTATATACAAGAATAGAGGGCGCCTAGCAAATACTGGATTATTGGTGATGTTCTCCGATCTTTCAAGAACTCATTACGTGTTACCAGGGTCACGTGACCTCCGCTGTCGTGACACTGCCCCTTCCTTAGTATTGTTCGTCCCGAACAATAACCACTTACATTAAACCAATAGAAAATTAACAATAACTTAATTAAATGGACAGAATTTACAAACACAGAATTAAAATTCAACAAAGTATTTTAATTTTACGGGACGTCTGAAAGAATAGGAGTTATCTCGTATATTGTGTATACCATTCTGATGAAGGAAGTCGTTTCTTCTGAATGTGCATTAGTTTTCATGTTTGTTGTATATACCACACTGATGAAGGAAAGCCTACATTCTGAAAGTGTAGGAGTTATCGGGTTTATTGTATATACCACTTTGAAAATGCTAGGCCTATCTTCTGAAAGTGTATTGGTTATCGGGTTTGTTGTATACACCACTGTGACGAAAGAAGGCTTCGGTTCTGAAAGTGCATTAGTTATCGGGTTTATTGTATATATACCACTCTGATGAAGGAAGGCCTACACTCTTACAGTGCTCAGTTCATCAGATTTATTCGTACACCTTATTCTAATAAAGTTATACCTACTGAAATTTCAGGAATCATTTGGTTTCGTAGTTTATCACTCTGTGGAATGAATGCCTTTCTTCTGAAAATGCAAAAACTCTTTGTTACATATTAGTTTTAGGCCTATTGGTTAGAGTGCCGATATGAACCTATGTGGTTTGCACCTTTATCTGTCTTCAAGAAAAGTACGACCTACTATTATTCATTGAGAAATCAGGACTTTTTCTATACACTGTTATTCACCATAAAAGAGGTTTTTTTTGCAAACGTAGTTTTAATTTTTCTCCTTTTTGAATTGTCTTGTTTTGCCTGTGCATTGAACTATTCTCCAAGATTGCTGGCTGTTGACATTTTTCGTTTCATTGTCCTAAAGTGAATATTTTGCAATGGAAAAAATACAATTATCTTTTACGTGATATAATTACGACCTAATAATGAATATATACAATGAGGTTAGGAGTGAGAAACTGAAACACACTTACCACCCGAGATAAAGATAAATTAGGTTTTCAAGTTGTGAAAACTTTTAGGAAGATAATAGGATGTCTATGCCCAATGGGAATAGAAATGCGTGTTTATAACCAAAAGCGATATTAAACTTTTAAGAGTTTTCCTGCTTTATTATTTTACTACATTTTGTCTTGATATAGGATCTTGTATTAGAAAAACTGCTGTGGAGCACCATAATGGGACTAAATACTCTTTCTGTCTTTTCAGGGCTAATTATTTTTTCTTTTTTTTTGCGGGAAATTTACAGAATCATATCGTAATGTGATGAATGTAAAGCTTTGAAATTGTAATTCTAATGTTGTTGTTTGTTTTTTACTAGTGTGCTATGTATCTTTTTTGTGAAACACAAAGCTTTAATATATTTGTTCAATGAGCACAGCTTGTATCACGTGTTCTTTTCAGGGTTGCTATGTCCTTTTAAGATTCTTTTCAAGGTTGCTATGTCCTTTTAAGATTTTTTTCAGGGTTGTTATATGTGTTTAAGATTCAAACACAAAAACATTTGCAGTATGTACTGCGTTTCATTTAAGTGTTTGCTATTTACACAACAAAAAATAATATGGGTAGTTTTAGCTCCATATATTACAAAAGTTGGGCCTATTATTTGTCTTGTTTTTATTAAACATTTGACGGTGGACTATTGTATTTTCTCTTTTGTTTGCTTAACATAACCTTTTACCTGCAAACTTATATTTGTAAACATTAAGTTTAAAGTAGATGTTTAAGTAATTAAAGTTTTATAAATGATCAAGAAACAAATCTGTGTGCTAATAAATTATCAAGAAACAAATCTTTGTGCTAATAAATTATCAATAAATAAATCTGTGTGCTAATAAATTATCAAGAAACAAATCTGTGTGCTAATAAATTAACAAGAGACAAATCTGTGTGCTAATAAATTAACAAGAAACAAATCTGTGTGCTAATAAATTAACAAGAAATAAATCTGTGTACTAATAAATTATCAAGAAATAAATCTGTGTGCTAATAAATTATCAACATTCTCTCTAAGCATGAACTGAGATCGATTGTTGTGTGGACACGTGGTTTCTTCAAAAGTACTATATAATGCAATGCAAATCTTAAATTCTTCAAAATTCTTAAACTTCTTGACGAGCACTTTTCTTTTACCCATATCAGTTTTAAGTACCCAAGAAAAACAAAATAAAGTAACTTTAAAGTTCTTATATATGATTTAATAGTTTGTATGTTTAACGTTGTGAATTCACAGTTGCATCGGGACTTTTCCAAGTTTGAAAATATTCAAAGTAAAACATTACATGTACTAATATAACGCTTCTCATATATTAGGTTGATTTTGGGCAGTAAAGGGCTTATGAAATGACACATCATTATAAGGTTCTTACTAATAAGCTGATATGGTATCTTATAATTCCAAAATAAGCCATACTAATCATGACATTAACCAGACAGTTCAACCTAGTTATTAAAAAAGTAATTAATCACAATTTCATTAAATATTATTCACATACGTTTACACTACATTAATTCACTTTGTGTATGTAAAGTTGTTTGTGTGTTCGCGAACGTTTCCCACATTTTTGGACTAAAGTTGACAAGCAGACTTGGGTTGGCCCTGCGGTGACTTTCAGTACCACGTGGTACAGCAAGTTCAAATAGAACTGTTTCAAATTCATTTTAAAGCCGGAGATAACAAGTAGCTACTAATTAATGTCATACATGAAACTATTTGGTCTTTACCATTTATTGTAAATATTTATGCTAATTATATGTTAAATGTATGTAAGTATTTACAACAACCTTCATCATACATGAAACATTTTGGTCTTTAACATTTATTGTAAATATTTATGCTAATTATATGTTAAATGTATGTAAGTATTTACAATAAATTTTATCATACATGAACCATTCTGGTATTTAACATTTATTGTGAAAATTTATGCTAATTATGAGTTAAATATATGTAAGATGTATTAAGATGGTAACGCTTCTATTCACACTGTAAGATGTATTAAGATGGTAACCTTCTATTCACACTGTAAGATGTATTAAGATGGTAACGCCTATATCCACACTGTAAGATGTATTAAGATGGTAACGCTTCTATTCACACTGTAAGATGTATTAAGATGGTAACGCTTCTATTCACACTGTAAGATGTATTAAGATGGTA
>NW_013668208.1:120339-125268 GCF_000517525.1 Limulus polyphemus
CTGAGTATAACTCATCAGAATTACCACATCCAGCCAATGTCATGTGTTAAAGTCGATGCACTTTATCGCATTACAACAGCACTTTCAAATCTCTGGACTAATTACTGAGATTTTTTATTCTAAATCTTCAGCTCTAATGAGCTACTTAATGATAATGCCAACTATGTGTGTAGTACCATAGAATTGAGCTGGTGGGTACGTTATTTTAACCTGAAGTAGATGGCGTATTATACTGCTTTAAAAAAAGTTACATTTTTTTAAATGTATTGACAAACATTTTGCTATCTTAAATGTTATAAAATGTTATAAAAACACTTATTTCTCGGTTCTAAGTATTCGCAAATATATTTGCACGTTAAAAGTAATTGGTAAACATGGATAAATTCTCACTCTTGCTACGCTTTTGTTGTTTTCATTTTGATGCACAGACGTGATTGTAAATGTTTGTCTGAGTTATGTTTTTTACTTACTAACGTACCAATACTTCTGAGATGTTCTCACCACTAGATAACCATGAATTTAGTAACGCTTGACCAAACGAGTATCTAAAAAACTGCGACTTTAATAATGAAAGTTAGGGAAATTTTATGAAAATATATGATTTGGTTTATTTAAAAAGTGCTTTTACGTGAGATCATTATTAACATGTAGACAAGTAAAGGTTCCGTAATCTCTTCAAAACACAGGCTTGTTTAATCCTGGTTCTTTGTAAAGAATTTTAAATCACATCTAAAGAATCATTTTGAAGGATAAAACTCTTCGTCAAGTGTTTATATATCATATCAAATATTTAAATTATAATGGGGGGGGTGAAATAGAACTTTTCGGGCTGTGTAGAGGGTTTGTTTGTTTGTTTCTCTGAAGTTACACATTGGATTACCTGTGCTCTGCCCACCAGGTGTTTAGAATCACGATTTCTAGCGTTGTAAGTCCGCAGGCATACAGTTGTGCTACGTGGGGGGGGGGGGGGGCGCTATATAGAGAGATGAAATAAAAAGTAACTTCATTTTTTTGCCACTCTCGCTGTAACTTGCTCGTTTCTAAAGTATCGTCGTATACGTATATTTGAACTGATAACCTTTCTCGTGGTCATGTATTCTCAACTGGGCGATATCAATTTATTTATCTCTGCAGAAATCTTCATTATTGCAACCCTTCACATTAATAAAATATTCTCTTTATGTGTTTAATATACGGGTTCTATAAGTAGTATCGTTGTCTTATATTGTTTTATATACAAAAAAGGTTTCCTCGTGAACGAATTACTGTAGAATGTAGAGGAGTTAGTGATGTGCGAAAATTGAACTCTTTTTCGCTAAAAGTAAAGTCGCTAAGACTTGTCACACGAACACAGGGCCTAGTTGTTACCCGTCGAATGTTTCGGTGGTTGAGCATCGATTTTTATCTGTGTTAATTTTTGTTTCATTTATTTGTTAAGAACTGGATTTTTGGAAAGTCTCTCAGAACATCTTATACCTTCATTGGAAGTGACAGCCACGGATACACGCCGCTTGGTCTTGACAGTCTTTCAAGTACAAAGTATTAATATAATTGAAACAGGGCGCCCAAGATTTACGTAATCAGGTTTGATATCTAGTTACATTTTATACTGAAAACTTTCTAATTTCTTGTAGCTAAAGTAATAGCAGAATACAGTTTAAAAAAATCAGTACTTTAAAGAGAAAAACTAAAAATTTGTTAATCATCCATTAATATGGTTTAGGAAAAAAAAAAAGTAAGGTATGCCGACGTGTTTGATGTATCTGAGCGTCAAAATATATGGTATTTGACTGAATAATTTCCTATTACTTAGGACGGCGTTACTACAAGAGCATTTTATTCATGTTCACATATTTCACATATGAATAACGCCAGATTACGTTTATTTGTTTCAATCATTTACGCAAAGCGACACAGGACTACCTGAAAGGATAAAAACCCTGAGGAACAAAGGTGCACCTTTCGCTTGGGTTATAGAGTTTTATTATTTTATATTAAGACTTTTTGAAACCTAGGTGTTTTTCCGACACCATGAGCAGGACAATCTGAGTTAGATCTCTATACTTTCCAATTGGTAGAGTTGGGAGAACGTATCAAGTGACAGCACCGACCCTTGGCTACGAACCCGTGGTCCAAAGGCAGTGGATTTTTACCATCATTATTATAATGAACCCGTGGCTCCAACACAGTGCATTTTTACCATCATTATTATAATGAACCCGTGGCTCCAAGGCAGTGGGTTTTTACCATCATTATTATAATGAACCCGTGGCTCCAAGGCAGTGGGTTTTTTCCATCATTCTTATAATGAATCCGTGGCCCCAACACAGTGCATTTTTACCATCATTATTATAATGAACCCGTGGCTCCCAGGCAGTGGGTTTTTACCATCATTCTTATATTGAACCCATGCCCTAAGGCAGTAGAGCACGAGGTTTCATCAATTCGGGAAGCAAACCAATGACCTTACTGTCCAGCACGCTAATCACTTGTCCACGCGTGGGCCGAATTTCAGAATTCACTTAATATTTTATATTCATGAAGTTTGTATTTTCTTAATTTGAATATTTTGTTGTATTACTAAATAGTATAGAATTAAAAGTATTCATAAGTCAAGACGTCAATTGTATTAGTTTAAAATTCACAAGTCAAGGCTCCCCAGTGGCACAGCGGTATGTCTGCGGACTTACAACGCTAGAATCCGGGTTTCGATACCCGTGGTGGGCAGAACACAGATAGCCCATTGTATAGCTTTGTGCTTAATTACAAACAAACACAAGTCAAGACGTCAATTTTATTAGTATATAATTCATAAGTCAAGACGTCAATTCTATTAGTATATAATTCATAAGTCAAGACGTCAATTCTATTAGTTTATAATTCATAAATCAAGACGTATTAACTTATTGTATATTTCGAAAAGTTACACTTTCTTCCCAACTCGGCTCTTGGTGGCTCAGCGGTAAGCTTTGAAAATCAGGGCTCGATACCCATTGTGGGCACAGTGCTGATAATCCCTAGTGTAGTTTTATTATTAAATAAATATTCCAACTCTTGCTTATTTAAGCCTATTTATTCCCTATCTGTTCGCTTCGTTGATGTAGAAGATTTGTTTGTTTGGTTGTTATGAATTTCGCACAAAGCTACACAGGGCTATCTGCGCTAGCCGTCCATAATTTAGCAGTGTAAGACTAGAGGGAAGGCAGCAAGGCATCACCACCCACCGCCAATTCTTGGGCTACTCTTTTACCAACAAATAGTGAGATTGACCGTCACTTATAACGCCCCTACGGCTTAAAGGCGAGCATGTTTGTTGTGATGGGGATTCGAACCCGCGACCCGCAGGTCCGAGTCGAGCGCCCTAACGACCTGGTCATGCCGGGCCCAACGTAGAAGGCAATAAATAACTTAAAGTTACACGAGCTATTTTCATTACCACTTTTTAGTCACTGCTATTTTTGAATAGCCTCAGCTGCCTTTGTCTAATGCTTATCTTACATTAAGTAAGTTTTTTATGTTTCTATATTTGCGTGCGAGTCTTTTGATTATTGAAAGATTGATATGAGTGACTAGCATATCTGGGATTTTACAATAAATAAATTCGTTCTCTTAAAGGAGTTAATGACCTTATATATTCTATAAAATAATTTCGTTTATTTGAAATCCATCAACTATAACTTTATGCTGTTTGTACATGTTTTGCATTAAGTTAGAAATGGTGGTTTTATTGAATTATACGGTAAGTTCAAGACATAGACTTTGATTATCATGTGACTTCGGTTAGATGTAATAATGCTGATGGATTTTAACCTCATATTCATAGCTGGGCCGGGTGTGACCACTGATTAGCGTATCAGACTGTGGATGTGAGGGATTCCAGTTTTGCGACCCTTTGTTACTAAGTTCTCATTTTGGTGCAATAGCTGCGATATAAGAGTGACGGTCAACTCCCACTATTCGATTAGAGTAGCCAAAGAATTAGCTGCCCTCTAGTATATAAGTTCAAAATTAGGAACGGCTAGCGTGAATAGCCCTTGTATAGCCTTGCCCTAATTACGAAAACAAACAATTAACTATACTCAGCTTTTGCCCTAGTACAGGAGTACGTCTGTAAAGAAGAAATCACGATGAGAGAGTTTTGGGATAATATTTGTAAATAATTTGTATTGGATCATGAAACCTATTACGTCATTGACCTCGGAAAATGTTCTCTCATACATGAACAAAATGACCAAAACAATATTAGGTATAAATCCAGAACTAATCCTTTAATCCAAAACTAATCGTTTTTATTAAAACCTGAAAGATAAGCGCAAGATGAATAACTTCAAAAGAAATAAGTCAACAGTTCCTGAGATAAAAATATGAAGAAGAATAAGTCAACAGCTCCTGAGATAAAAACATGAATAAGTCAACAGTTCCTGAGATAAAAACATGAAGAAGAAGTCAACAGTTCCTGAGATAAAAACATGAATAAGTCAACAGTTCCTGAGATAAAAACATGAAGAATAATAAGTCAACAGTTTCTGAGATAAAAACATGAAGAAGAAGAAGAAGTCAACAGTTCCTGAGCTACCTCAGGGGTAGCCTTAAGCCGGTTAAATACAGGTTAATGTTTTATTTCAGTGACGTTGCTTGATTCACATACAGATATGCATAAAACACTGGATTTCCCTTCACAGTAACACTTTAATGCAGATAAATAGATGTTGGAAGTTTTCAGCAAGAGTTAGCTTTTGTTTTTCGTCCAAAACAGAGTTATCAGAGTTATGGTAATTAAACAGACAAGGAGAGATAAATGAAGACAACCTCAAACCTAGAAAAACTTCTCTACAACAGATCTTGCAGTCTGGATATAGGCGTTACCATCTTAATACATCTTACAGTGTGAATAGAAGCGTTACCATCTTAATACATCTTACAGTGTGA
>NW_013668208.1:126047-127589 GCF_000517525.1 Limulus polyphemus
AGTTATACTCAGCTTTTGAAAGTGCATCGACTTTAACACATGACATTGGCTGGATGTGGTAATTCTGATGAGTTATACTCAGCTTTTGAAAGTGCATCGACTTTAACACATGACATTGGCTGGATGTGGTAATTCTGATGAGTTATACTCAGAGTTTTGAAAATGCATCGACTTTAACACATGACATTGGCTGGATGTGGTAATTCTGATGAGTTATACTCAGAGTTTTGAATTACTTAAGTTTTAACTATCTTACGACATTGTCTGGGTGTAATAGCTCTGCTAAACTAAACTGTGAAATTATGTTTATAGTATCCACAGACCTAAATGATTGCAAAAAACATTTGTTTAAGACCTTATGGCATACTGTCCGGAATTATGCTTTAATAAATGTTATCTGAGTTTATAGAAATAACACTTGAATAAAATGTCTTAGTTACTTTCCCCAGATAGTTGAAGATCGGTTTCCAAGCTAGCGAATTTTCAGCAGAAGGACAAACATTGTTATTGATTGCTGAACTCAGATTAAGAATATGGCATACTGTCCGGAATTATGCTTTAATAAATGTTATCTGAGTTTATAGAAATAACACTTGAATAAAATGTCTTAGTTACTTTCCCCAGATAGTTGAAGATCGGTTTCCAAGCTAGCGAATTTTCAGCAGAAGGACAAACATTGTTATTGATTGCTGAACTCAGATTAAGAAGAAGGTTTTCGTAAAAGTAAGAAATCGAGTGAAAGGCAAGCAGTGTTCCACTCAAAGACTGTTTCTTGATGGATGACCGGATGCTGTAAATCTTCGTGGACAGAACAGTAGAAAGGTGGCTTTTGCTTCTTGTTCAACCATATCGGAGCTGGTTGTGCATCCAGACTTCCACGGAAGGATGTTTATGATAATCCTCAATACAACATTCATTTACAAACGGAGACGTGGAATAAAATGGATGGTATATACTATAATAAAATGTGTATTTTGGTGTGTTCAAAATATTGTTTATTCCAACAACTGTTCACGTACTGCAAAAACAATGACCATAATGTTAATGTTAGTCGACAATACTGGTATTGATCGACAGAAATCAAAAAAATGAGTTGGAAAAGAACAATTGAGAAGAGTTTCACACAGTTTATTACTTAATACCAATATAAGGAAATAACTTTACATTACTGCTTAATTCAAATCTAATCAACGATGAATGGGATTTACGACAATGACATTGTCTGTTTCGTCATTAAAATTGTCTATATACGTGTTAATTATCCGTAGTAAATTTGCATGTTATAAATAAAGAATTTTGGGGGTTTTCTTGATTGATTAAAGTGTATAAAATTATACGTCCTGAGTAAACCAGTTATAAGTTTCAAAATTAATAGGATAAAAAGTTATATTTTATATCACGACATTTCTAATTGTCGAACCTAACGTTTAAATAACAAAGAAGAGCTTAACTTTATATTAAGCAAAGAATAAATAACTTAAATAACAAAGAAGAGCTTAACTTTATATTAAGCAAAGAATAAATAACTTAAACAACAAAGAA
>NW_013668208.1:128575-135483 GCF_000517525.1 Limulus polyphemus
GCAAAGAATAAATACTTAAATAACAAAGAAGAGCTTAACTTTATATTAAGCAAAGAATAAATACTTAAATAACAAAGACGAGCTTAACTTTATATTAAGCAAAGAATAAATAACTTAAATAACAAAGAAGAGCTTAACTTTATATTAAGCAAAGAATAAATACTTAAATAACAAAGAAGAGCTTAACTTTATATTAAGCAAACAAAGCAATATTTATATCTACCCATGTTCTCTCTCATAAGTTATTTTGTCTTAAATACGTGTTTGTTTTTCGCCCCTGTTAAAAAAAAATCAATAACTATTTAGTTGCCTATGGAGGGAAACGTCATTCATATGACAAGGTGTAAACAAGTCCTAACTAAGCATCTCTCAGCCAATTAGATGTAAATGGAATTTATTTGTTAGTTTCCTCAAAGAGAATCCCCGATAGAGGGAGAATCTCATAATCCAGTAATACTTGTCTTGCAACTAGCTATGTTACTTTTTACGTGTTCATATTAATTTTTATGTTGGTCCCTAATAAGATGAGGATGGAAACAGCACACACTAACCACACTTGGGCTAATTTTGCCTGATTGATTAGTAAGATCTGGTCGTTGCCGTTATGGAACACGCAGACTTCAAAGTGCGGAGCCATTTTGGGGGCAACATCTGCCAATCTACAATCCTAAGATGGACAGTCCAAGCACGATAACCGATAGAATGCTAGAATGACTCTATATGTTTTGAATTGATATTTAAACAATTATAACACAAATGTTATCTATGCGTGCTATTGGTAGGTCGAAACATTACGGTGTCTTTAGAGTGTTTCTAAATATATATTGCTGCATAAAATTAAGTAAAGTGTCACTAATTATGTTCAGTTTGTTTGTTTATTGAATTTTGGGTCAAGCTACACAATGACTACTTACGCTAGCCGTCTCTAATTTAGAAGTGATAGACTAGAGGAAAGGTAACTAGCCAACACCACCCACCGCCAACTCTTGGGCTACTTTTTACCAATGAAAAATGGAACTGAACGTCACATTATATAGCCTCCACCGCTGAAAGGTCGAGCATGTTCGGCGACAGGTTTTGATCTCGCGACCTCCAGATTACGAGTCGAACAGTCTAAACATTAGGCAATGCCAGTCCAATTATGTTTATAAGAAAATTTGATAAATCTGACAAATAATAATTGGCAAATGATTAAAGAATAACAATTTGTTTAGTGATTAGCCAACATGAGTTGTAACAACAAAGATTTTTGGGTAACATTCACAACATATGGTCTTGTGTTCGGGTCCCGAAACAAACTAATTCGAAATCCACATTTAACATCAAATAGTAGATGTTAACTGTTTATGATAACAATAGGACTAAATCATTAAATTAAAAAAAAAAATCTTGCATTGATTTAATATAGTTATGACGACAATACACTCAGTTGCTTAAATATGAAATTAACTACAATACGAATAATCATTGGATAACATATTTGGTCTAAGTTTCAAACGATTTCACTCAGTACTTTATAAACAGTGTTTAGTATGTCTCCGGTTAGTTTTAGTTTAGGTGTGAATTACTCCAAGTACACGAAAGCTTGTATTCAGATTTCGTGTATCGGTAAGCTGTGTGGATCTCATGGTGAATAGTTGGGATTAGATAGTATTATAAGTAGTTCCTTGTTTCATTTTTCATTAAAGTTAATTTCATTGACATATAATTGGTTAGAATAATTTTGAACATTATTATTACTCTTTTCAACTTTCACACTTATGAAAATCACATAGAACTAACCGAAATCTTCGAAGCTGGCTGAATATCATTAATACGAAATGAATCTGACTGATTATTCAGTATAAATCATTCTGGTTTCAGTTGTGTGTGTGTGTGTGTGTATTGGTACACGTCATTAATGTATTCCTATCAGTTTGTTATATAAAATTCGCTTCATTGATCTTTGAGCTACTTTTATTAGTTGAGATGTGTGTAGTAAGCTTACTTTAGTCAAAATGTTTTAATTAATAATTAACTAAGTAATCTTTCAAATCGCTTTTTAGATGAAATATTTGATTTAACTGTATCCAAGGGTGAAGTTTTAGATATAATTTTTCCCGTTCTTTTTTTTTGTTTAAGATCCGGTTCGCAAAACCTCTTGGATAGTCTCTTTCTTCCAATTCAAAACGCTAAAAATCTGATTTCGATTCCTGCAATATACCAATCACAGGTACCCCGGTGGGAAACTTTGCGCTTAAGACCAAAAATACACTTTACTAAGTAAATAATTTGACAACTGTGAAAATGAGTCTTCTTAAGAGTCATTTGTTGGTGAAATGTTAGCTAATTATTTGAACATGTTTTATGTTTAATTAATTCGGCTGTTTTTTGAGTTATGTAGTTCACTAAGTAATTAGTTGTTTGCAATTGAGAACCTTTTATTTTGCTTCCACTTAATCCGAAAATAATTCTCTCCGGCAATTAGAGATAGCAACGTTGTAAAGAAGAAGATTTGTAGAAAAAAGTAGTACCTAGCTATAAAAGTTTTAATAAGGCTGTAATGATACTTATGTATTATACATACACATTTTTTTATACTTACAATTTACGAAAGAAATGTCATAATTACATCAAAGCTTGATTTGTACTGTTTCCTTTTTTATAGAAAGGTTTTTCAATTTTGAGCAAAGTATAGTAAAACCAATTCCGCACTATGAGCCAATCCTTACAAAAGAAATTTATGATTCAATTTTTACTGTTTTTGTTCTTATTTGTATTGTTTCAACTTATCAAAAATCTTACTTTCATATTGCCCCCACCCCCAGTGGCACAGCGGTATGTATGCGTTCTTATAATGCTAGAAACCGAGTTTCGTTCCCCCCTTGCGGGCTGAGCACCGATAGCCCATTGTGTAACTTTGTGCTCCAAACAAATCAAACCAATTATTTTTCATTATTTTTATCGGTTAAATTTGAATTTACGTATTTTTATTTTCATGGAGATAAATTTCAAAGATGAGTAAATTGGGGTTTTAATAAGGTGCTAAATTTATATTATCTATAATAATAAAAGGGCGTGCCGTTCGTCAGTGTTTGTATGTGTGTGTGTGTGACCG
Source organism: Limulus polyphemus (assembly GCF_000517525.1). NCBI lineage: Eukaryota > Metazoa > Arthropoda > Merostomata > Xiphosura > Limulidae > Limulus > Limulus polyphemus. The sequence continues at coordinate 131,673 of NW_013668208.1, forward strand.
CCATAGCTCCGAGAGGAAAGAACCTAGAAACCTGAAATTTTGCACACATACTAAGGGTATTATTACTTATCTTATCCACGTGCATGCGAAAAACCACATAGCAAGAAACTGTGACCACAGTAGCTCCTAGAAGAAATAACATAGAAACCTGAACTTTTGCTCCCATATTATCTTATCCACGTGCGCGCGCGCATCTGTTTAGTAAGGCAAGCTAGCGAAAAACCACAGAGAAAAGAAGTGATTTCTTATACAACAACTTCTAATATATATAGAAATGCCAGTGTGTTTTGCTAACAATGCATTCCAAAATGGTTTTCATATCATGTTGCTTAGCAACAAAAGTATAACTTAATATTGTTTTTATTCTATGTACTGAATATATAAAATGAAATGCATAAACTCCAAATATGAAAAAAAAAAATGGTTTCTTAATTCAGAGTCTCCATTGATGAAATAAGTTTAAAGAATACGCACACACACTGACATAGTCATCTACAATATATCATCCTAATAACCCAAGCTACGCCAGGTACTTTCGCAAGTACTTAATATTACTTTTAATGGCAACATTATCGAACTCCGAAATGGCATGAAACTTGATTCCTCAAACACTTTAATAATTTTTAAAGCTTCCTCTGCTATATATTAGTAACAAGAATACTTTTTATCAAATACTTACATGCAAAGATCACAAAAAATTGCCTTTGCTTACTACGGATGATATACGACTTGTTGCAGGTCTTTTTCTGGGTAGTCCTGGGTACAGAAGTTGATACAAATTCCTTTGTTTCGAATGCCATTAAGTAGTAATGGAATCATCCTGTCTTGGAAAAACTCTATATCTCTAATTTGTACACACATTTATGATCTGAATGTATGAAGTTTGTGTTTTGGAAAGGGATATAAAAGCGATCAATTTTCTATCGTATCACACAATCTGGTTGTCACGTGACTTGTCAAGTTACATGTTACAAATTGTTTTCATGTAATGTACTCAAGTCTATATATAGCGTTCGTTGCTTGAGTCCTGACAGCTTCGTTGGTAGAGTATTAGCTTCACGCCATTAGTGTAAGCCAAGGGTTTCTGAGATAAAGCTCTGGTAAAGGTACATTACTTAACATTCTAACTTCTCATGGTGGTTCGAAATTAGTGGTTGGCACGCTCCTGAATATCATCTGAGATGAATAATTGTGTGAATGCTGGTTGGTGTGTTTCTGAGATGAATAATTGTGTGAATGCTGGTTGGTGTGTCTCTGAGATGAATAATTGTGTGAATGCTGGTTGGTGTGTCTCTGAGATGAATAATTGTGTGAATGCTGGTTGGTGTGTCTCTGAGATGAATAATTGTGTGAATGCTTGTTGGTGTGTCTTGAAGAAGCCGCACTGCGTTATTGTGTTGTGGACTCGAGGACAAGCTCTTGTGTATGTACGACATCTCCACATTTAAGATGGAGAAGTGGCTGATTGAGTCTAGGTAGCTTAATTGGCCTCAAAACACCGGTATCACAAAGAATGGTCTAATCTTAAACACCACAAATTATATTTAGGATATACACATCTGTGTACGTATACGTAATAAACTTGGCATCCAAATCTCCTAAACTTAATAATTTTAAACAATGTGTTGATCATTGGACCCTCTGTATTACATTCAAAAAATCTTAGAAAAACTGATGTACAGTTATTGCTAGAGTGCTGTTCGTGTTGATTTGGGAACTTGTAAATAAACAGCTTTCAAAAACCATACATATTTTACTTTAATGTCCAAAGCACATTTCATACAGTAATTTATTCACACAGAGTATAAAAAAGATTGTATAACAAAGTAATAATGATTATTTTCCGATTATAACTATGAAATCAAACTATATTTTACTGAAAGCTAGTTCTGTAGTTTAGAATGTTTTAACATTTAAGCAATTATCATAAAGTTATAAAAAATACAATCAAAAAGTAACATTTGAAAAGGTATTGTTGAATAGTCCTTAAGGTGTCTAAACCCATGAGTTAGGCTTAAGATCTACAAGGACAACCACAGCATGTTCTGACGTTTTCGCAAAAGAAAACTCCCTTTTCCAAATCGTAGGTCACCAAACGAACCACTGACCTCTGCTGGGTGCACCTCCCGGTACGTTGACAGAAGTTACTACCATATGCACTGAAATAAAATATTGGACTCTTGTTTGTTTGTTTCTAATTAAGCACAAGGCTACACAATGGGCTATCTGTGCTCTGCCCACCACGGGTATCGAAACCCGGATTCTAGCGTTGTAAGTCTGCAGACATCCCGCTGTGCCACTGGGGGGCATATTGGACTATCTCTTATAAAATGATCAATGAGGTATTTCCTTCATCTCAACCAAAAACTTAAAAACAAAACTAAAGAAATAATTAAGTTGTGTGAAAGAGATTTTTTCGGGGGGGGGTAAAGTTTTCTACACCAAACGACTTTTATCGATTTACGAAGGTCGTTTTGGCCGTAGCGTTTTTCTTTTAGTGCATAGATCTTAACCAAATGTTCTCATATTCAGGTTTTCGTATTCAGTACTACTTGAATTTATTTATGTAAAAACAAATTTATAACTGTAGTTCCAGCTTTGTAAATTTGGGATATTAGCATAATTTGGCTTATACGTGTAATCATAGGGGGCGAACGTAACTTTTGTTTGTGTAGGTTATTCAGTCATGTGAGAGGGGGTAGAATCGGTTCGTGATCCTAAATGAATAAACTTTCGTGAGTGATTCACATACACAAATAATGTATAATATTTTGAGGTTAGTGGTAATAATGCGTGTAATTGTCGTGTTTCAAAGGCATTTAGGTAACCGAACCATCTTCAAAAAATCGGGTTTCGATACCCATGGTTGGGCAGAGCTTAATATCAAAGTAGAATATCTCAAGTAAAGTAACCATATATTTTGGAAATGAACGTAATGATTTCTTACCGACACTTATGTTGCCACACACACTGTCTAAACCCAGCCTTTGGAGCCTGTACAATTATTCTGAGCTCGTTAGATGTTGTATAACCGAACGTTGGCTCACAAGCACTAACTGAAACAGGACACTCGCTCGGGAAATGGTGAAACCTAAAAATCCATGCTGTTAATACAAATATTTCAAAAACAAGCCACTAGGTGTTGATGTAATTAATTTAGACTGATAACTCTAACTTAAAGACTTTCAAAATACGTTTTACATATAGACTTGAAAACTAGGCATGTTTATAAAATATTTTCAAGAGTTAAATCGTTCGACGAAGTTTTAATCAAATAACGTTACTCGATTTAAGTATGAGGATACATTTCCGTGATAAGTGTCTTTCTTCACGTTTTCATATACAGTTTAACTAATCTGGATATTGTATTATTTTAACGTTAATCGGGCGTTACTTTATATAAGTTGTACCTACTATATTCAATAGTTACTGACGTATGGTTCAGACTCATCTTTATTGGTGCTCTTTTGTATATTGAAACAGTTTCTCATCAGTCGAAGTAGATTCGACGTTCAAGAACGTGAATCAAATTTTTTACGTGATCACGCTCATGTTTTTGTTCGATTAATATAGATAACTGTGTATGTATATATTTAGCCTATTTGTCATACATCAAAATTGGAACAAAAAATAGACAGTATAGTTGTACACATACGCATTTCTTGAGTAAGGAAGTAGGCTAACTTTTAACTGAACTTTTACAGCCCTATACTTGAGCAAAGTATTTCCAACATTGCTTCGCGGTTATTTATTATATTGTTACGTCTCCGTTTGTTAATTAACTTTCCGTAACTTCGTTCCGACGAAACTT
>NW_013668208.1:136435-138537 GCF_000517525.1 Limulus polyphemus
CGATGACGCAACAATATATATTTGAAATTTGTAACAATGAATTTTGCAAGTATAAACTACAAACAAGACAAGAAAAAAATTCTACTCTGATTTTTATTTTTATTGTAATGGGTCCTTAAATGTGAATAATAATAAAAAACGTAATCCCAATTTTTCTAAATAGTGAACTGATTGTTAACTTTGTAATTTTTGCTACGTAATTCTGCTGGGTACTTCTATAATTTAATCAGTAAAACATTTGTTGTCACTGTCTAAAACTCTATAATAAAAAAAGGGAAAACATTGAATTTAAAACATCATTATAAAAAAATGAAGAAATATAATAATAAGATAGGAAACAAAGATTTATAAGTATAATGAAGTGATTTATTTTGGGGGAACATACTACATGTTTCTACAGAACATTGAAGAAAGAGATATAGTAAAATAAATTATATCATTATACTTATAAACCCCAACTTATTATAACATATATCTTCTTTTCGTTTGGCTACTTAGCACTGTTAGACATAAAATATAAAACAAGACTATTAATGATAATGGTAGAAAGCAAAATATCCTGATTATCGCCCTCTTTAACTTTAAGTATCTTAGCTCTTAACATAGAAATCAAAAACACTTAATTACATAGGAACAAATGAATGCTTTGTTAAGTGTTACAAAAACAACAACTTATTATTTAAAATTGTAAGAATAGTATACTTACGGGAAAAAGTTATAGCAACGGCTATCTTCAGATCTAAATTAAAGAAATTTGAAATGAAAATGAATATTTCACAATAAATACTTGCAATTAGTACTAAATAATTAGGTCTTGCAATGAAATCTTGTCATCAGTAGTCCAGAAATCAAATTCTTTTCTTTCTTATTTCCCATCTGTTAGGTTAGTTTATTCACTTGACCTAGGCAAAGTTTTAAGAAAGTTCTTGTTTCAAACTATTTTCTTTACTGTGTTATATGGTATCAACAAAGTTAGACTCCACTCTGAACTCATTTCCCAGGCAGATGATTACGTTAGTTCTTCAAGATCGCAAAAATATTACATAAAACACATTTATTTCCACAAGAAAAAGTTCAATAATTTGAATTACGTTTAAATTATTCTCATGTTATAAGCCTTAAATCAAAACTGAAATATTCTCATGTTATAAGCCTTAAATCAAAACTGAAATATTCTCATATTACAAGCCTTAAATCAAAACTAAAATATTCTCATGTTATAAGCCTTAAATCAAAACTGAAATATTCTCATGTGATAAACCTCAAATCCAAACTGAAATTATTCTCCGAAGATGTGCCAAGGAAGTATAAATCGCCTTTTAAAATAGTATGAAGTCAATCACATATAAAGACAGTTAAATATTCAAAATATCACCTATTATATATATATATACAAATTAATAAGAAGCGTAATATTTTCATCTGACTGGCATATATGTATTGATCTGAAAAGTTTGCTTACGTCACAGTTCGACATTCGTATTTGCCACATTCCTTGAACGCAGGATGGCCACCAAAAATGGAAAACCCTCTTCCTGAAATTTCGTCTTTATCTGTAATGGCTTGAACAGCTTCCTCGATCTTACTGAATTATAAAATGAACGATTATTTTAACAGAAAAAAAATATGTAAATACTTTCTTGTTTTAAGAAGTTTAATGAATCTAAAAATATTATCAACTGTAAATCATAACATTTACTAAAAGCTGGTATCCACATAATAACCGAAATTACTAAGCCGTCGTTCGTACAATTGTTAAATAAATCATTTATACAAACAAAGTTGAATGTGGATAGTAATATAATGTTTCAATAAATTATAAATGTTAACTCATTTCAAAGGCTTCATTGAAACTATTTTGTTTGATAAACAACAGGTTAAATATCAAATTCTAATTTAAAAATGTTTTAGTTAACACTTAAATACATAATCATTTAAAGGTGTGTTTTTTTAGTCTTCATTTCGATTAGACTTTGTAAAAAACTAATAATCGATTTTTTAATTTATAATTATAAACAAACACATCCTAAGGAAGGTCTTTCTGTTTATATATTGTACATATTTTTAAATTTATAATTATAAACAAACACATCCTAAGGAAG
>NW_013668208.1:139537-147010 GCF_000517525.1 Limulus polyphemus
AAACAAACACATCCTAAGGAAGGTCTTTCTGTTTATATATTGTACATATTTTTAAATTTATAATTATAAACAAACACATCCTAAGAAAGGTTTTTCTGTTTATATATTGTACATATTTTTAAGGAATTTGAAATAGTATTTTCAGCGTCTCAGTACTGATTGAGATACTTTTACTTCATAGTCGTTAGCTGAAGTTTCAATTAGCTTTTATGTCATCTTGGGTTCTCCATCGTTACTCCATCGTTTCCACATTTATACTTAACTCTGTAGGGGAATAGGAAGATCATCTAAAAGTACTATCACACAAATTACCGACACCCTTCAAATATAAACCTGCCAGAGAACTTTGAAATGTTAAATGTGCAAAGGTATATGAATCTCTTTACGTCCTGTGTGTAGAAATAGGGCTTATATTGTCATTTTGTTTCGTAACACAAAACTTTGATGGTCTTTCTATGTTTAAAAATACTATTTTTAACCTGGTTGTTTAAATAATGAACAAGTCTTGCCAAACATCAAATAATTACAAAGCAATTACTAGAATCAATAAAACTCAACAAAGACATACTCTTTAGTCTCTTGGCTCACGATCACTTTCCGTCCCAGGAGTGTTGGTTCTTCACAAAGACATGTTGGGACGTTTGGATCGCCGGCCAAAACTGAGACCACAGTGACAAAAAGAATAGCGATGCCTAACAATTTCTAAAAAAGACAAAAAAAAAACGGAAAAACAAAAATTAAATCAATTTAAAGTTTCAGAATCAGAGAATTTTAGGTATATCAGTATTTGGTAATTTAAACTTAACGATATCTTATTCTACGTTCGATCTATACACGCCATTTTTTCCAGTGAGCACTATTTACGAGGCTTATCTGTTAATTGAACGTTACTTCTACTAGTGTAGATATATGAGCTGTTTCTGGACGTGTTAAAATGTATTACGACAAAAAACGATTTCCACTTGTTCACAAATAGAATCCACATAATAATAATAATGATAAGTTAAAGCTATTCAAGATACTTAAGATTGTGTAAAACACACGCGCTAACTATATACAATTTCCTCTCATTTGGGAATACGAGTTTCTATTTTGTTAATTGAGCCATTACTTGATGAATATTGTCATGGACTGTTCATCCATTACATGATGAATATTTTCATGGACTGTTCATCCATTACACGCTGAATATTATCATAGACTGTTCATCCATTACTTAATGAATATTATCATAACTGTTAATCCATTACTTAATGAATATTATCATAACTGTGAATCCATTACTTAATGAATATTAGCGAGGACTGTTCATTCATTACTTAATGAATATTATCGAGGACTGTTCATTCATTACTTAATGACTATTACCACAAACTGTTCATTCAAATTGTTAGCAGCTGTAAAAAGAAATAGTAATTTTCTGTATCTATTAACTGAACACTTATGTATCTAATCTAACTACAATACCATTAGGTAAAATAAAGTGTTTGTCGTGTAAATTATTTTAAATGCAAAGATTTCTAACAAAAAAAAAATAAATGAAAAATTTAGGACACATAAAGGAACAAAAAAAGGACCGTCTAGTTTTGTGATAAATAATAATATGATTGATAGAATTATCTTGATATAACTTTTATTAATATTTATAATAAAAGTTCATAAAGGCCTAACTGTAATGCAAAATTCCCTTAAGATATTTTCTTGTTTTCCATATTCTAATACTATTGTTAATAATTGTTTTCAATATTCTAATACTATTATTAATTTTTTCAATATTCTAATACTCTAACAAGTAGATTTTCAATATTCTAACAAGTGTTTCCTATATTCTAATATTATTGTTAACAAGTGTTTTCTATATTCTAATACTATTGTTAACAAATGTTTTCTATATTCTAATACTATTGTTAACAAGTGATTTCTATATTCTAATACTATCGTTAACAAGTGTTTTCTATAAGAGGAAGATAAGGGGGAGTAAGGGTGATAACTGACTATTGTTGGATATCCATAACCTTTCTAGAGTGAATGGAGAGCCAATAACGTACTTTTTATAATGTCGATTGTCATATCTGTGTGAATCTTTTTGTACGCGGAATTTTCGACTGAGATAAATAGAATAATTGTGAAAATAAAACGACAAATAAAAACGTTGCTTGATTTAGAAACTAAACAGATGTTTGTCAAACCAGATTAAAAATACGACAAAAACTGTGAAAAAGCACCGATCACTTAGTAAAGAAACTTGAAGATCGTTAGGTGATAATAAAAATAGTCGCACGTGACCAAGTGCTAAGCATATCTAGACTATGAAGTCAAAGATTAATTGCATGCAATACGTTGGTGCAAAATGATGCTCCGTATTTTGGAACAGTGGGTACGCTGTACGAGTGACCATAGAAACAATAGAAGAATTGGCCATGATGCTGCCTTTTATCTAGTCTATCAGCTCAAAATTCAGGATGTCATTGTGTAACTTTGGGTGAAAGTTAGGAACAAACTAATTAATGAAATAGATTTAATAATAGAAAAGTACACAAAATACGAAGTTTGATATTGAAAATTTCTTCATTAATGATATTCTTCTGCTAATCTACCTACATACATATGAGTTAGTTTTGTATACTTATCTCTACCTTCTCCATTCTGACGTCAGCTTTCTTCTTTCTCTAACAAGCCTGATAAATACACGTGAATAACAGAGCCTTTTTATACTATTCTCTAATCTAAAGATCCACACATGTTTCTAAGAATTAGCTGATCCTTTAAATTGGACGGAAAGCCTTTGTTAACCTAGTCTGGGAGGAGCTCATAATGATATTTCATAAGAAACGTAGAGATAACTGGTTATGTGTAATAATAGATTATTTAAAAACGAACTAAGGAAAAACTGATGCAATAAAAAATTCTCAGAAAGCCATAAATTATATGTGCAATTCATTCTACTTGATCCCCCAGTGGCACAGCGGCATGTCTGCGGACTTACAACTCTACAAACCGGGTTTCGATACCCGTGGTTGGCAAAGCACAGACAGTTCATTGTGTAGGTTTGTGCTTAATTACAAACAAACATTCTATTGGCCATTTCATGCGTTGTTAATGTCCAAAATTTAAACTTTACCATTCAGTATTAAAAACCTCTATTAGGAGAAAATAAAAACAAGAAACTGCTAAAAATAGTTCAAAATATATACCTTAAGCACATAAACACATACACATAAAATCCAGTATTATACAGAAATAAGTTCCCAATATTAGTTATTTAAAACATAAATAAATGAAAAACAGTGAGGACATCGATTCAAAAAACAACAAGTTTGATACCTTTGCTACATTAAACCACAAATTTAACTTTCTAATTATGTATATTTTGAATTTTTTTTCTTCGGATAAACTGTGTTTTTGTTTTAGCCCAAAGGTCTCTTCACCGCAGGGAGTTTTAAAGTTGCAAGTCCATAAACTTACCGCTGCCCCACTGCAGGGGCAGAAAATGAAAGTTTTTTAAGAAATTGTATAATGTGAAGTATTTGTGTTTCTAATACACGTAAATAAAATACGAGATACGACTTAAACCGACGTAGAACGAAGGTCAAAAAGTGACCCTACAGAAGATAAAAGATTCGCACAGCAGAGAATTTAGGACAGCCGCCAACTCAGGCCAACGCTTTCATCAGGCTGTAGTTAAAAAAGAGAATCTTTCGGCTTAGAATCTCCTACCAGCAGCTCACACCGCTAAGAACTCTTTGTGGGCAGAACACAGATAGCCCATTGGGTAGCTTAGCAACGAAGAAAGAAACAATCGATTTAGAAAATCATTGCGATGAAGCTGGACATATTTCTAATAATATAATAAGCCAAGATTTGAAGCCGAAGAGGGCTTACAAAGAACATATTCATAAGATATTTCATGAGAAAGTTGCCAAAACAACTGGTAATTTGTAATTTCAGCCTGAACACAACTGTGTGCGTCACATGGACCAAATAGCCGTGTCAGATACCCCAAGATATCGCTCGATTAATCACTCGGTAACACTCGATGTCCAAGTTGAAATCATTGAAAAATAATAGCAGGACTATCTGGCACAGGTACAACGTTCCTACATCTTTCGTTTGTTTGTTTTAAAATAAAGCCGCTTTAGACTAGCTGCTGTAACCACTGCGAGGTATCGAACACCGGGCGTTAACGTTGTAAGTCCGTAAACTTGTAAACATGTACAGTACCTTACCATGATTCGGGCCTAACTGTTAGCCATATCCAACCGCAATAAACCTGAATTATAAACCAAATTCTTGCTAATTACACCAGTGCAAGTTAAGTTGGCCTTCGTTCTTTTGGTCTATTTAAATGTGGTCTTAAAAGCCGAGATCCACGTAAGTTGAAGACCTGTGGAAAGTTTGTGAAGATATGAGGTCTAAAGTTAACCTCCAGTCCATCGTAAAACTTTGTTATAATGCACATAACAATATTGAACATTTATGTGTTAGCACGCGTTTAGCAAAATCGACAATGGGGGGGGGGGAGAACTCCAATGTTGTTCTTTTAAATTATGATCAACTTTAGCAGCTTATCATTGAAAAATTATCCAATATGCCACTCAGTTGGGGTTCACAGTAAATAACTAAACGAAAATACTGACACTAACCACCAATGAATTCATAAGAAGCGAATTTTCTGATGGCGTTTACAAAAAAACAAAAAAAAATCTTTAACCAAACGATTACAACTACTAATAACCAGTAAACCTAACAAAAAATATTTGATTGTTGAAATTTTGGTTTAGTTAACATTCTACGAGACGTAACAAGCAGATCTAATCTCAACAGATGGATAAACATAATTCAAAACTAATCTTCAATATCAGTATTAATCCGTATTAAGCATTATAGTTTATCTGATAATCCTCTCACCAAATTAAGTGTGCTAAATGGACAAAATGTTAAATCTTGAGATTAGAATTTAAACCTAATATAAACCTTTCAGAAAATGATAATATAATTCAATCCATAAAATCTAGAGGATATCAGTTCTAATTGTATTGAAGAAATATATTGGTATCCTGTATGTTTGGTTAACATATCTAATATGAAATAAAAATGTTGCCTGTGTTTTGACAGCAGTCGTATTTCATTCGATTCAATTCTTTAAAGAATTGAACTTTGTCAAGAACATTTACAAAACTGCGTAACTTCGAGAAACAAAGTATTTAATTTAGTAACATAGGTAATAATGTTATTTATATGCTATTTATCGATAAAATTATCGGTTTATTGTAGTTACGTTTACATACACCTATCTCATTTTAGGAACCCTAGCGAAAGAATAGCACGAATTGTTTATCGAATAAATATCCCTCGTAACGTGTTTTGTATGTTATGCATTTCGGATCGTCCATTATGATACCGCAAGTCTTTGAAAAAAAAACTTCGTCTGTAATTCAACACATTTCTATCGTAATCAGTTTATTTATTTTTTTTATAACCTAACTGTTTATACCATCTTTTACTTAATAGCCTGTACTTAATATCAAATATACTTAATATCAAATGTGTAGTCTGCACTGTTAGCATAGGAAATCATCAGAACAGATGCTCTCTGAATCCCCGATAAAAAATCCTCCACGTCTAATGAAATGGGGTTCGTGGTTCAGAGTTAATTTTTTGTATGTTTTGAAATCTCGTTCATTTCAAAAAAAATTTCAAACAGCCTATTGTTGTCAGTTTCTACTTGATTAAGCGAAAGTTTTCATGTCAAACGGTTTTCTTTAATAAAAATCAGTACATTGTCTTTAAATGCTAAGAAAATAAGAATTATAAATGGAATCTCATCACTTCATCTCCTGGGTATTTCTAAGAAACTCAATCTGACCCGATGCCTGCGGCCACAGATAAGTATGAAAGGAAGCTCGTGCCGGATGTGAATTTAGGCACGTGCGGAGTGCTGTGTTATGTGAATATCACGAACTTTCTCCGACCCAAAAGTCTTTGAAAAGAAAAAATTCGAAGCTCTTCTCACACATTATAAATGTGGATAAATGAATCAGTTTAATTTAAACTGCCCAACTCTGTTCATGTTCCATTTAGTTTAGTTAGAGAAATCGTATATGTTAGAGGAAACATTCCGTGACTATATTAAAAACAAGAAGAACAGATTAGCTAGCCATTACCGCAATAGCTTGACATAAACTAACAAAAAACATACATAATAATGTTTTCTTCGAGGAAATCATAATTTGATGTTTGTATTTTCTCCTTGTTTAATCTAACTATCATGTGATACAATATGCAGGTTTAGCAAGTCGTAACATGAAACATATTTTTCCTAATTAAGTTGTTAATTAGCTGATAACTCCTCTCCATGACAAGCTGATAGATGTATTATTCGCAACAGATGCGGAAACTAAAGTTATACCCTGGCTACTATTAACAGTAAATGTTAATTCATAGTTATGATAAGATATAAATGATATAAGGTCCTAATATGAAGAAATTTACTTAAATTTAGCACTAAACTTTGACGGGATACTACCTGTGAATAGTTTCTTTTTACGGTGCACTTTTTAAGGATAAGAAATGGAAATAAGATTGATCAAAGGTTCAAACTGGGATCATTGTTTTAACAATACACCTATCGTTTTTCTTTTCATGCGATTAAATATAATTGTTCGCGATCTATAATTGTAATTTAAGGACAGAATAGATTACTTAAAAACAAGGACAATCAGAAAGATTCCATACCCTCGCCCCGCCACAAATTTTTTGATTTTTGGTTTGAATGTGCGCCTGTAATTCGGTCCTAATCCGATCACTTTTTACACAGCTATTATCAACAAACTGAGAAAATGCTCTATATCTCCATTATAAAAAAAAAAATGTTTCAAAGTGATCCAGATTTTAAGAAGACCGTCCCAAAATTCAAGTAAATCAGTTTATTATTTTTCGAGGGGGGGGGTAACACAATAGATAATTGAATGTGTATACTGGTTTTGATTAATTGATTCAACTCAAACTAAAGTCTACATAAACTGGATTCTGTTTGTCCAACTCTTATCTTGAATACAAATATTTATTCACGTTGTGCGCTTGCGAATATGTTTGTTCGACGGTTTTTCAGCTAGGGAGATCAAACTGCGCAGGCTTGACACGGAGTGGCGCGAATGTGTGTGTCCTTTATATGTATATCGTGGTCCCCTACCCTTATTCATTTGAGATGCAAAATGGGGGGTTGCTAAAATACGCTCGGAAGATCACCAGTGCATTATTTCGGGACCCCAGGGGCGACCTTTTTGACACTGCGTTGACACTGTCACTCACAAGCTAGCCGGGACCAAACATGCTGTGCCCGGCATGGCCAGGTGATTAGGGCGCTCGACTCGCAATCTGCGGGTCGCGGGTTCGAATCCCCGTCCCACCAAACATGCTCGCCCTTTCAGCCGTGAGGGCATTGTAATGTGACGATCAATCTCACTATTCGTT
>NW_013668208.1:147250-153201 GCF_000517525.1 Limulus polyphemus
CACTGACCAAAGAGGAGGCAGCCAGTCGGCAACATCCTAACACCCAGTGGTCACTCTAAGGGATTTACTGCATAATCTCCTTAAATTGAAAATCCAAAGAAATTTCGAGTCCATTGTACCTTCTTAACAGAAAATTACTTTACAAGTGAGTAACAGAGAAAACCTGAAAATTCTTTTCTAATATAAAATATATTCACCCGATCACGCCTGAACATCATATTAAGTAGCATGATGTCAGTGTACATAATATTTAGTCGCGGCATAGCGGTTCACAGAATGGCTCTGTGTTTCTTTGTTTTGTTGTTGTTGTTTTTTCAAGTACAAACTTTTAGCTCATAGCTCGGTGATCTCTTGACCGGTTTGAGATCTAATTATAGTTTTGGACTCAGTAAATCAAACCATTTCGATTGATGTATTTGACCAAGGTCTCATAGATTAATCTGCTTTAATCCAGCCTAAAAAGATTTCAATTTGAGGGTAGGCCGATAGAGATCCTGACGAGTAATCGAATCGGGTATACGCGCGCCCCAAGCTTGGCGCACAAAAATATAGTCAATAAAAAGGGGAAAAAAGGTCTCGCAGATTAATGTACTCTAAACCTCTCTAAAAGAATTTCAAGTGCTACTGAGGATTCCCTGTTTATTTCACTAGAAATTTCACATATGCTGTTCAGCTGCTAAAGTGCCTTTCTATACAATTCTAATTTCAAGGATAACGCCATCATTGTCGAATAAAAACGATAATTTAACCAGCTGCTTTTTATTGTGATATGATATTTTAAGAACTTTTCTTATTTATATTATTTTGAAAATAATTATTTCCTACCAGTTCGTTTATCTGTTTTAAGCACAAAATTACAACATTAGCTATTTAATGTTAATTTATATAGGAATTTATCTGTGTTTATGGGCTTTTTATATTAAAAAATTGGAGATTTTAAGCGTTAAATTTCGTTAGCTTGTCATGAAAACAAGAAATATTGTAACAAATGTTTAGAAAACATAGAACGTATGACGCTTTAATTTCTTATAAATCTAAATAACTGTTGAAGGTCATTTCCAGTTAACTTTACGCCACATCTGAACACCTACAATGAAATATGTTACAACAATACGGAAGACTGAATGTATTGTATAAGCCACTGACTGTACGACTTGTATGATCCTTAATGAACATTACGAATTTCTACTGGATGATCTAGGAGTACCTGAGTAAAATTACTTTTATGATGTGTTTTCAAGCAAGTTTAATGATTAACTCTTTCACTGCATCGTTCATTCATAACCAACTCTCCCAGTGTCATATTTATTTTTGTAAGAATATAAGAGATATGTTTTAATAATTCATTGCTCATCTGAAACCTGCAACTGTTAAAGGATGTTTTAAGGAGAATACCCTTTCTTTATAGTGGTACAAAATTCCAAATTTACGTGTGGTTAATATTACCAGTTTCAAGGCTAAAACAGAGGTTATAGTGTCCTGCATGTATGTGCTCTAGGTGTGTCCAGCGTCAGCTGAAACAAGGGTTATAATGTCATCTATGTATGTGCTCTAGATGTGTCCAGTTTCAAGGCTAAAACAGGGGTTATAGTGTCCTGCGTGTATGTGCTCTAGGTGTGTCCAGGGTCATCAGAAACAAGGGTTATAATGTCATCTATGTATGTGCTCTAGATGTGTCCAATTTCAAGGGTAAAACAGGGGTTATAGTGTCCTGCGTGTATATGCTCTAGGTGTGTCCAGGGTCAGATGAAACAAGAGTTATAATGTCATCCATATACGTGCTCTAGATGTGTCCAGTTTCAAGGCTAAAACAGGGGTTATAGTGTCCTGCATTATGTGCTCTAGGTGTGTCTAGGGTCAGATGAAATAAGAGTTATAATGTCATCCATATATGTACTCTAGGTGTGTCCAGAGTTAGCTGAAACAAGGATTATAATGTCATCCATATACGTGTTCTAGGTGTGTCCAGGATCAGCTGAAACAAGAGTTATATTGTCATCCATCACGAACCCGTAGAATTCCAAAAAACATTTTGAGGACTGACATTCCAAATAAATATCTTTTAATTACATAAGTAAAATATTACCATATTTACAAAAACAACAACAAAAAATAATTTATTTCGAAAACATAAAAGAAAAGGCAGATATAGACGACTTTTAGTCATCAATAATTGACAGAAACGTAAGTAAGTGTCAATGCTTTCAACAGCCAAGGCACGTTGTGGACCGGTAGAAACTACGTCAAGGACCGGTGTTCGGAAAATACTGCTCTATATGTGTCCAGGGTCAACCAACTTGTATGCACGAGCATTTCGGGAAAAGCCCAAAAATGCACAAAACTCATTGGCTAATTATAAGGTTTTAGCCTATTTCACGACTGATATTTGTATAAAGCATTTGATTCATTGTAAAAACGGTACCTGAAAGAAAAAGGTCCATATTGACCTTTTAATTTCAGCCGCTCATCAGCTTTTGGAAATTTGAAAATAATGCAGAACAACGAGTTTTGAACGTTTTTTAAATACCCATTCGGTTGTTTAGCCTCATGGTGAAGTAGGCCTAAGGACTATCTTAAAATCACTTAAAGATGTGAGATCGATTGTTTAGCCTAACGGTGAACTAGGCCTAAGGACTATTTTAAAATCATTTAAAGATGTGAGATCGATTGTTTAGCCTAACGGTGAACTAGGCCTAAGGACTATTTTAAAATCATTTAAAGACGTGAGATTGATTGTTTAGCCTACCGGTGAAGTAGGCCTAAGGACTATTATAAAATCATTTAAATACGTGAGACTGGTTGTTTAGCCTAACGGTGAAGTAGACCTAAGGACTATTTTAAAACCACTTAAAGACATGAGATCGATTGTTTAGCCTAACGGTGACCTAGGCCTAAGGACTATTTTAAAATCATTAAAAGATGTGAGATCGATTGTTTAGCCTAACGGTGAACTAGGCCTAAGCACTATTTTAAAATAATTTAAAGACGTGAGATTGATTGTTTAGCCTAACGGTGAAGTAGGCCTAAAGACTATTTTAAAATCACTTAATTAAAGACATGAGATCAACTAGTAAGTTTCAATGTAATTAGCTGATGGTACAGAATATTCTCCATCGAAACTCTTTGTTTGGAACTAATTATACTTAAAATTCCTCTTCGGTGTCTTCATGAGAATTATACAAGTAAAACAAGAATCAAAAATCCTAATAATTTAATGCATAATATTTCAAAGTAATTAAAGGAATGCACACGTAACTTTTAGCTTGTGTTTTGCAGTTTTAAAAGATGAATTGTATGTGGACGAGGCTACACTAATAGACAAGGAATACTGGAGAGAAAATCATGCTGAAGGAGTAATTAGTGTCAAAGACACCTGAAAAGTATAATAACAGTGTTACATGGAAGAACGGTTACCTCAACACAAGACCGCTATATAAGCAGGTTACTGGAGGTAGACAATTAATCTTAGCTACTTACCCTATTATAGATATTGCCAGCTTCTTAATTAGTGTTATGTGCAGCCATAGATCGTAAAGTTTATATTATTCTCTACCGGAAGAGCAAGACGTATCATTGTAACCAGTCAACGTTTATGTTCACTTTATTATTATAAAGAATGACGGAGGCAAACTATAGTATATGAAAAAGGGTTAAAACGAATTGATGAGTTATTGAATTTTATTTCATTTCTTAAAACAAAACTGGCTCAAAGTAACTCAAAATAGGTTACAATTATTTTAGTGTTGACCAAGCAATTTCCTTTCAACTATTTGTAATCAGAAAATTAATTAGGTCTTAGAAAATGACTGAAACATCATACATACGTATGTTAAAGGATAGTTACGTCAAGTTTATAAATCACTTGAACAAACAGGAACAGTTCATAAAATGTTATATCAACAGAAAGGAACATCATTTCTGAGCTATGTCAGTAACACTTAGGTACAAGCTACACAGGAATTTACTGAATGTATCTCAGTTTTAAGATAACTGCGGAAGTAGGACCCTCAGAGCGAAAAGAACATGCCATCTATCAGATCTAATCCCTATTCGCTAGCCTAACAAACTTAATAAGAAAAGAAAACAGGGATTATGTGAGGACGCTAAAACCCATAACTTCCCGCATCTTTATCACTTTTTAATTCATATATAGCAAAATAACCAAGATGAGCATAGCAAACTCTATAAGTACAAAAATCATCATATTCATATATATCTTTGAAATAAATATGTCTTATTGATATTTCTTTTTATGGTTTATGCTAAAAAATGTTATGCATTTCTTAACAAAGTTTAGTTTTAAGAATACAATGTGATTAGTAATTTTTCGCGCTCATAAACTAAGTGTACGTTGTTTACTGCTCTGTTGGAATGGTGGGTTTCGTTGCTATGGTAAGAATTGTAGAACATTGGAAGTCACTAAAAAAATCTACAATAGTTAGATTTATGAACTGCAAACATTTATCCGAGGTTGTTTAAAACTACTACTAGTTGAATGAAATATAAATATAAAAAATTGAATGAAATGCTTACAATAGATGCAAAATTGTTTAACACAGTTCGATCTCAAAATCATCTTTGGTGCGTGTTTCTAAAGTGTACGCACATATACAAACACACATTTGATTTGTTTGTTTGAAGTTAAGCACAAAGCTACACAATGGGCTATCTGTGCTCTGCCCACCACGGGTATCGAATCCCTGATTCTAGCGTTGTATGTCCGCAAACATACCGCTGTGCCACCGGGAGGGGGCACACATTTGAGACTATGTATGTTAAAAGCGTGTAATTTTAAAATTTCAACCGATATCATTAAAGATATCATAATTTCAATCAAACGTAATCAATAAAACGTGGATTAAACTCTGAATTATGGAACTAACTTTAATCATTATAGCATTAAAAAACATAGTTTTCCTGAGGATAGAGAGTAAATAAAGGAATTTATCTTGACATAAAAGTGAATATTTCGTAATGACACAGAAAAAATCAGTAGTGTATTATTTCTATTTTTAGGCGTGTCTAAAAAACCTCGTGTAAAAATAAAACAGAATGCAAGTTATTCATTTCAATACATGTGTAAACATGAACGTGTTGATTGGATAAAAAATATATGTTTTATCTTATATATTAAAGCTTCGTTAAGGACGTCAACGTGTTGAGGATAAACCAAATGTTATGTTTCGTATAATTTGGTGTATGTTAAAATCAGATATGCTGTTTGGATAAGAAATAAAGATTGAAACAAGAGTTGTAATATATTTACTTCAATTCGTATCAACATCGTGAAAATGTATTATTTAAATAAGCTGATAAATTATCTGCAGTATATATGGTACGCCTACGTAATTTTTTAAAGTATTTCTTGAGCGATATTATTGGTTTAGATTTAACGTTGATGAAATGTAACTGCAAAGATATTTACTCATTAAAAAGGTTGTCTTATGTAAAATATATTTAATCATAACTTCAATATTTTATCGTCATCACGATATAAGTAGACGGGACAGTTTAAATGTTCGTGATTTTTTAAGGAAATGGTCGCTTTTTTTTAAGTTTACTGTTCGACTATTTTGACAAGTTTGATAAGACTGGCAGCGTAAAAAGAATAGCTTAATGGAAACACATATGGTAAGGTAACGGCGAGTAGATATCTTTCGGTGATAATAGCTTAATGGAAACACATATGGTAAGGTACCGGCGAGTAGATATCTTTCGGTGATAATAGCTTAATGGAAACACATATGGTAAGGTACCGGCGAGTAGATATCTTTCGGTGATAATAGCTTAATGGAAACACATATGGTAAGGTACCGGCGAGTAGATATATTTCGGTGATAATAGCTTAATGGAAACACATATGGTAAGGTACCGGCGAGTAGATATATTTCGGTGATAATAGCTTAATGGAAACACATATGGTAAGGTACCGGCGAGTAGATATCTTTCGG
>NW_013668208.1:154201-165478 GCF_000517525.1 Limulus polyphemus
ACAGATTGCGAGACGAGCGCCCTAACTACCTGGCCATGCCGGGCCAGATATAATAATGCACTTTGTATTAGTGATTGAGAAATGGTGGCTATAACAAAGAACAATAATTAGAATATCGTTTGTTTTTTTAGTATTCGTTCTCTAATACTAAAACTTACAAAAGAAATGGGGATAAAAACTACGACCGTGTTTGACAAGAATTTACATCGCCAGCAAGGAACAGAATGACATTGTGTATTAGGGTATTTATTAATATTGATATTCTAACAGGATTATTAGATCCTTAAGAATATTTCAAATATTAATGCTCTGGAGTAACGTTATGGTAAACTGTACATGAAATCATTTGGCTATCGATATCTATCTAAAATTTTAACCACTACATGAAGTTCTATCTTGAATAGATATTCTTGTGTCCACGTTTCACAGTTTTAGCATCATCATTCTTCTCAGTGGTATCCAACACATCATAAGATCGTAAAGATGATGGTAATATGTATAAAACAATAATGCAAAAAATTTATATGTGCAAGTACATTATTAGGAGTCTTTAAAGGGTTACTACTAAAAAATAACTAAGTTCCTAAAAATATATTCATTTAGGTTTGGTATTCTCAAGTTAACTGCAAGTGTTAGATAAGTCCACTTTACAACGGGAGGAATATAGTAAGTCTGAATTTAATTAAGCTACTGACTGAGTTGAAGCAAAGAAATGAACATACTAGACACGATGCGTTATACGAAATGAAAACAATATTTATTTATTTATTGTGGTCAAACATAGTGTGCATGCATGTTTCTGGACATTGGCCTTGTGAATCAATTAACATATTTTTTCAGAGATATATATTTCTGTCAACTGACTTACTTGAGACCCTGTATAGTAGTTGTTTTTTTTTTTTGAACTAACACGTCTTACTTAATAAGAAACATCGGATTTATCTATACTGATTAGTGCTACCCACAAGAATGGCCATTCTCATTCAACATAGAGGAGGCAATAATATCTAGATATCATCAGCTCTACCTGTTGTTGACTTTCTTGTATATAATGAAGAAGTACAGTGACATTCTGCATGGATGGAGCAAATATTATCTTTAGAAAACAATAAAGTTAGCTAGAACGAAATCAACTTCGTGGTTTTCTTGGTCAGGTGTTAAGTAAAACATGCTTAGGTTCAGAATAAATGAATATCTTTGAAGATTTCTACAATAAGATAAAAAGACTAGGAAATACAAGGTGCGCCTGCAAACCACATACATATTTATTAGTAACTAAACAACGCATACACAAAAACCCATATTTTCACTTTTATTTTTCAATATAGTGATAACTTTGGAAGGAGATTATTTAAGTCCTGTAGACTACTTAAAGGTCATTTCTAAATCTAAATAATCTAAAGTGTTATGTTATAGACTATGTTCATAGTTACATAAGCCATTTTCTAGAAGTGATCATGTGGACTGTAATGGCGTAGTGAGACTTCAAAATTGTTATAATATAACGTACCTAATAATTATGCAGTGTAGACTCGGGACAGAGTGCTCTTCGATCTACCAGTCATCTCTACCGTAACTGCAGTTGGCACCCGCCAATCTAGCCCATAACACTAATAAAGCTTGATATATTTTCTCCCTTCCCGCTATGCTCACAACCAACATACATACAATCTGCAAGTCGCGCGTTCAAATCCCCGTCCCACTAAACATGCTTGTTTTTTCAGCCGTGGGGGCGTTATAATGTTACGGTCAATCCCACTATTCGTTGATAAAAAGTTATCCAAGAGTTGGCGGTGGTTGGTTATGACTAGCTGCCTTCCCTCTAGTCTTTCACTTCTAAATGTGGGACGGCTAGCGCAAATAGCCCTCGTGTAGCTTTGCGCGAAATTCAAAAACAAACAAACCATACAATTTACGGTTTGTATTAACAGAAAGAACACTGTTGGTTTAATTTCTCTAAGATGTAAATGCCTACTTTGTAGAAACACGAAATGAGGACTGGTTTCTTCTATCTGTAGGGTGTTCTAATATTTCTTTGTTGGTTATTGAGCGTAGAAGCAATAGATATTTCAAAAACTACACTAAATTAAATTATTTTCGAATATTTGCACAAAGGCACTCAAAGGTTATTTGCGCACACTCACCATTAATATTCAATTTGAAGAATAGATGTAAGGCAGCTAGTTAACCACTGATGACTCTATGATATTGTTGCCTGACCAAATAGTAGGATTTGGCTGTCACTCTTATAGTTATATATGAACTTCGCCGACTAAGTAAATAACTATTAAGAGGAAACTTTCAGAAGCTCGTGAAAAAGAAAATAACCTTACAATTGATTAAATCACGTTATTTTTTATTAATAAATGCTGAACGTACCACATTTTCATTTTCGACAAGAAACAACACAGCTGTAAAATGAGTTTCTCTTATTTAATTATGTAATTGCTACTTACACGTTGGGCACGACACAGATAGTCCATTGTGTATCTAAACAAAACAAACAAGCTATTTTAACCGACTGTAACTGCGAGAGGTGATGTATTATAAACAAAAACAGCCGATTCCATTATTTGGATAAAAGAACTTGACAAATCCATCTAATGTGAAACTAGTTGAACCCTAAAATCATAAATTATAAATTCAAGTGCCCCTCCCACAACTTCGTGTGGGGTGAAGGGGAACAGCAGTTGCCTCGGTTGCTTTCCTAGGTTTTCCTTGGAAGTCTTCACATCCTGCCAGATGATGATGATGATGATTTGGCAACGGATACCATTGTTTGTCTGCAGTCGGTAGTTAAACATTAAAAACAATTCTAGTCTTTGAAATCTTTGACCTAGATGTTTAGTACACTGTTATGAATTTCCGTGTAGAGAACATCAGTGGAGATAGAGAGAGACTTTTGGTGAGTCCGTAAAGGATTAGGGGATTATAAAAATAAGTGGTTAGAAATTTTTGGAAGGATCGGCCGATTTTCTTGTGGAGATTATGGAGCCCCCTACAATTATAAGACAACATTGTATGTTTGTTTGAAGCTAAGCACAAAGCTACACAATGGGTTATCTGTGCTCTGCCCACTACGGGTATCGAAATCCGGTTTCTAGCGTTGTAAGTCCGCAGACATACCGCTGTGCCACTGGGGAGTTGGGGGCTTGTGTGTTCGGCGTAGTTTTTGAGGAAAAGTATACAGAAGACAGGAGTTTAATTAACAGAAGAAGAAACAGAGACTGGGAGAAGCAACAGAAACCGAATAAATGTAACTGTTTATTACAATAATCAACAACACAGAACTAGGTTTTTTCTCTTACTGACAATATTATATTTCTTCCTTCGCCTCTCTTTCTGTTTACTCGGTCGCTCTTACATTTCCCCGTCTTTTTTTTTCTGCCCCTTTTTTTCAAAAAATACGCCAAACACACGTATATTGGATAACAACATCCCATAACCATAAGGGGTTCTGTAATCTCCACAGCAGCTAAACAACAAAGGCGTCCGCTTACTCAAGTAATATCTAATCAGTTAGTGCTGTGATCTTACCTCTCTTAACCCCAAATGATATTCCTCACACAGTATTTCATATCATAAAACAGCGAATAAGGTGCCTTTCTGGATGAAAAATTCAATTCAAACTTTTGATATTTACTCAGACTCTTGTATAGAATGAAATTACTCAACCTACTTCATTTTCAGCAGTTTATGCAAGATTAACAACATTTATACTCAACTCCATATGGGCAGGCAAACGATGGAAACTTCTTATGAATACCCTGAAAGTAAATGTTTTGGGAAGGTTGTTTAGATATGTGCATTAAGGTAGTTACGTTATTGAGCTTCAGTTCCAAATAAAAGAAATGAAATAATATTCTAATGAAATATTACAGATTAGAAAATATAGAGTTGAATATCATATCGTTTTCAGTTTTTGATATTCAATACAAAAACCTTGCAAATGTTTACTTGTGGTTAACTGCACATTATCTTGAAAAATTTTCTATATTGAAAATGGATTACTTCTTTTGGCTGATCTTAATCGCTCTTAAAGTATGAATAATTTTTTGTAAGAAATAAATAAAAAATTCAAAATTCCAGTCGCCTCCTTTTGGCTGATCAAGGAATGTATTTCTCATACCTAATCGCCTTTTACAGAATATTCTAGTCAAATCATTTTCATTCTACCTAAACATCATTAAACAAAACTTAATCATATATACATATATATATAAAGATTAGTAAGTTGTAAAAAATGTGCAAAACAACAATGGACGAAATATGACTTAACCCTTTTTTTTTACAGAGAAATGTTCGCACTTGCTTATTTTTAGTCGCCCAGAGGTCCGTTACATATGCAAAGCCTCAGGAGGAATTGTATTAGCCGATTGCTATGCTGAATTTTTAAAACTTTGATCTTCTTTCTCTAATGCATGAGCAAATATTTTGTCACTTTCAAACCAGCAGTTGAACGAACTTCTCAGAAATTCTTCGTGAAACAGGTGAAGAAAAAGGTGTACTTGATATTCCGAGAAACCGTTATCAGAAAAAGTTCATCCTGAAAATGGTTCTTTCTCATATTTAATGGTCTTAAACAAAATTGAGTTTACTATTTTACCATTCTAATGGCAGAGTGTTGTGTGAATTTTATATTTGCTAGCACTGAACATTGGAATACAAGTCTGCGGGTTGCTTTGGAAACCTTTATATTACTACACGTATTTTGAAGTTATGAAACATATTTATGTCCATTATCATTTCAAATTTGAAGTTGTTTTGCAAGCATTGCATCATGTGGAGACGTATTATGGAAATATGTCTAGTACATCGCATTTACTTATACTTCATAATATCGTATGTGTAGCTCTTAGTCGTTCAACTCCCAGGAAACTTAAATTCATATGTATTTAAGTTAAATATATTGTTTAAGTTATTTTTAACAAACAGATTATGTACATAGGAAAAGATATAGCTAACGACATTTATGTGATAAAAATCCAAATTATTTCTCTTGATTCTAATTTAAGGATCATTTTGAGTATCTAAAAACTAGTGCAAAGAACATTTCATAAAGATTTCGGAATCTTCCTTTTTAACCCTAAGTTAAAAGAAATCAATAGAACACAAGAATTTTATTCTTTAAAGAAAATATCATTTCAAATGGTAGCTCCATAAAATAGTTCAAACTTTTGTTAGAGCAAAGCCACGTTAAGCTACCTGCTGCGTACACCGCGGGGAATCGAACCCCGGAGTTTAGCATTGTAAGTCCATAGACTTACCGCTGTTTCACCGGGGGGCGAATGTTTTACCCACACTCACATAGATGTGGTTAACTTCTATTTTATAATTTAAGTATTATACTGTAGTATATATATATATATATTAGTGTTATTCCTATAACTGCCGAATAAAACAATTATTTCGAAAATAAATAACTGATTTAGGATCATCCTTTAGCATTTCTATAATATATATCCATTCATTTCTTGCGTTGTTAGGTGAACTTTTAAAATAACTTAGTCAATCTTTGTTTACATACTTTATGTAATTATTAGTAACCGTTACCATTATTCAAAGAAAAAATTAAATTCATTTTGTCATTATTTTACAAGAAACTTCTTGTGAAAACTGATATTGTTTTGAAGAAAAAAACTCCAATAACATTGGCTCTGGATCCGAATAACAACTAAAGCTGATGGTTCTCATTGGCTCTGGATCCGAATAACAACTAAAGCTGATGGTTCTGAAAGTAACGAAATATATTGATTCAAGTCTATCACAGCAAGGTGATACTCTAGCTGAATAATGCCACGCAACAATGATGCTAGAAAGACTAGTTAGTATAAAGATTGTAGCAGGAGTAAATATTAAGAGTGCTAGGAGTTCGTTTTTTCAATCATACTCTTGAAATATTCAATATACTTTTTGAACCTCATGTTTATGGTCTAATTAGACTAATATGCTGTAAGCAACAGTTATGGTTAATGAATTTAGAACTCAACAGGATTCTATTAGACTGTTTTAGGCTAGTGTTTGACATCAGTGACATCTGGCTTTTAACAGCAATGCTGTGTCGGCTTTTTTCATTACGATCTCATACACAAGTGCATAAAGATTTTTTTTATTCCAGTACGGACGTAAAATTTAATTTAATCAAGGTCTTTTTTTCGAAATTCATTTTCATTAATCATTTAAAATGTATGTGAAAACACATAAAAATCACAGAAGATACATAAAAAGGACTTTGAGGAATAACAAATTCACTTACGTAAAATCTAATTATGTTTTATATTATTACAGTTACAACTTTAATTTCATTTATGAACAATTTAATTACGTCGTGAAATACACATCATAAATAACATATCAATTTGAGTGGAGAAACAGAGAACATGTTTGTAATTAATTCGCTTTCTATCTGATAGCTAGATGCACCGTTGCATGTAAAGGAAATCCTTAATTTGTCACCAGCGTGTGGCACATTATATTAATCAAATCCTAGTGTTCAGAGATAACAGTGGAATCATTCAAATAATATAAATTTACCCTTCCAAATTTCTTTAAACGTCTACAGAATTTGAAGGTTTACAGAAAGAAGTCGTATTGAAGTTGAAACAAGATCCCAGTCATTAAGAATTGATTTTTCAATATACCTTCTGTTCTGATCGTTGTTTGCTTTCAGCTCATTAGCAAAGTGCATTTTTATGCCAGTTCGATCTTCCATGTCGCCAGGAGGTACCTATGAATTAGTTATAATAGTTGCATTTCTAGACGTGTTACAGATAATCGGACTTCGTCGGCTATTTTTTCAGAAATATTGAATAAGCGAGATGCTTGAAAGTAATTGGATTTATTGTTAATTATATCATCTGTAATAAAAACACACTCATTAAAGGTTTTGTTTCAAATAAAGATAAATCTCTTATTGTTGACGAAACGAAAACTCCTGTAATGCCATGTAATGGGGTTACTGAAAACGTTCGTTCTGCATTGACAACTGAAGAATAAATGACTCATCATTTCAAATAGTAAAACAGAAAAATATGCTTGAAACCTAGATACTGTAATAATGTAGCTTTGACGAACAATACTACATTATTGAGACAATGATTAGTGTGCTCGGACTTTAAAGCCAGGATTCATTGTTCGCGGAACGTAGCCGTAGCTATATTTTATATATATGATTATTATAAAGAAAGTTTCGCAGTTCAGAGCGTCATACCTCACTAATGGTACGGTTGTGACAACATGTTATGGTACACCAAAAATATTAAATTTCTGAAAAGTAAAAGGTTCATAAACCCTTAAAGAGAGGGAATTTTGTAACAATAAAACATACTCACTTAAACACAAAACTGGCTTTTTTCACTTAGTTTCTGTTCAATACATCCTGCGCTTTAAACAGAACTCCTAAGTGGCAGCTCAGGGCTCAGATGGTGGCTTTTAGACTGTGTATCGACTGGATGCTTTATTGTTATGGTAGCTATCCAGAAACTTGAACATAAAGAAAACTGCAGTTAAATGGAGATTCTACTATAGTCGTTGGTCAAGAAATAAAACAGTCCTTAGAAGTCATTATGTTAACTTTGTCTTACGATACGTTTTAGATATCCAAGTGTCTGGTCGATGAAACGGTGTAGACGATTTGATCTATAAAAGTTTAGGTTACCGTCAGGGGGGATCAGAGGAAGTAAATGCTGCCTTTAGAAGCTCTGTCAACTTTATGATATTGTAATATTTCAAGAGACTAGCCTCTCACTGGATTCAACTTCATACCACATGCTGAGCCATAGACTGGAATGGCCATTGTAGTTCAAAACGATAGCAACATCCATTAGAAACATAAACTAAAACCATTTGATAATATAAATAGAATTTCAATCACTCCTACGTATGTTGTACCCCAATCAGCCTGAGAGCCTGAGTAGTGGGCGAAACGTTTTGTCTACATTTAATATAATACATACGTTGGGCTTGATATGTTATTATATATTATTTTTTGTTCTCCCACTCATAGCGACAGATCATCCAGATAGCTAATCCAAAGTTCCCCCTACACACATCTGAATCACAAATGTATAAATGAAAGTAACACAGCACGCCATGCTGGAGACTAAATGTTCCTGTCTGACCTGTATGAAAACATTCGTATGCATCTTGTGGTAGCAGGTTTCTGTATTCTGTGTAATCTTTGCCTCCTCTGGCCAAGCTATTGGGTCGTGCCTTATCTGCATGAACTCATTCTGGGCCTGACTGGTTGCTTTCCAGGCTTTATCATTATCAGTGTTCCACCAGTATGCCAGGTAAAGGTAACACTCAAGGTGGGGTTAGCAAAAGCAAGGTCGGTACAGGAATCTCTATCACCTTTGCACTCAACAATTTTAGCAGTATAAGGTTGACAACTATACTGTAGTGATCTGCATATAAACGTTTGCCTTTAGTGATTTTATCTGCATGCGAGATAAGGTTTCTGATAGTGAAACCTGCTACCACAAGGTACATCCGAGTTGGAGTGTCTGATAGTGAAACCTGCTACCACAAGGTACACCAGAGTTGGGGTGTCTGATAGTGAAGCCTGCTACCACAAGATACATCCGAGTTGGGGTGTCTGACACTCCTAGTTGTAGCTCAGAGAGGAATTGCTGTAACACGGTCCTCTCATATTGGTTAATAAATCTGTGCATGAAGACCTTTGTCTAGTCTTCCTCTGTAGGAACTACCATCATTTTAAATGACCAACATTACCATGTGTTTGGTTCTTGTGTCAGTCATAAATCAGAATGACGTGCTTTTGAGATTGTCCTTGCTGTGTAGTTTATTACAATTCACTGTAGATAAGGAAGCCATCTTTAGCTTGGATTCATAGATCTAAAGATGTAGCTTCATGTCCAAAAGGTTTAAGAATCGTCACTGTTAGAAAGCTTACAGAAGTTAACCTGTTGAGGTTAGTACAGACTAACAGTTTTTCCAATCAAAGTACTCCACTAAGGCTTTTGTGTAAAGAACTTAAATGCTTCAAAGAAATGAGTTACTCCCTTTTTCAATGATCTGAAAACACCAATCAGTCAAGAAAGAGATTGACTAAAAGGTGGCTACAGATGAATAAAAATAAAGTGCTATTGACATATAAGGACATCATCTTAGACAGAGAAATGTAGAGATAGAACAAAATATGAAGCATAAAAATAATATTTAAAACGATTGTGAACAGGCACTTGCCATGATAACCACAGATTGTTTTACCCTCCAAAAACGGATGGACAAAAGTATTTGGCAATCAGCCCTGTTCTCTTGTAGCATGCTGGAGATTTGAACATATCCATTAGGGTACAAGGGCAAGAGAACGCATTCCTGGTTGACACAGAAGCTGCCAGAACAATTGTAAATTTTGCAACATAACAAGCCCTTATAGTGAGACAAACTTGAAACTGAAACAATCCATGTACTTGGAAATGTAGTTTCTTGATTACATTGTAGGAGTTTAAATAAACCTTGCTAAGATAGCAGTGGTAAGAGGCTTGCCTCAGCTTATGAACAAGCAAGTTTCCTTGTTGTTGTTGTTTTTGTCATATAACCATACTTTTGTGACCAACATCTACAGACAACCACACCATTGTCTGATCTCACTAACATAAAGACACATTTTAAATGGAGCGAGGAATGTGCTCAAACATTACTGTCCCTAAAACATTCTTTAATGAATTCTCCAGGCCTGGCATATCCATGATAGGATGATGAGTCCCTGTTGGACTCCAATGCCAGAGACAATTGAATTAGGGCAGTGTTTCAGAATGGGAGGATAATGTAATTATGTACAGTAGTCAGACACTTAAGGCTCGTGAAAATACTACTTGCACTTGTAGTCTTCAGAAAACATTATCCTCGCTATTTTTATGAAATGGCTAACGAACCTTAAAATCTGGAATGGATTATAACATGTTAAAAAACAAAATTGCCAGAATATGTAATTTTCATAGAGCATCTCCCATGCCTCCAACGTGTTAAACATGGATGGACTATCTCACTGGATGGTGATACCTTATATGTTCATAAAAATTCCTGATCCCGAACACCGTGTAGGAGTTGAAACTATTCCTGCCATAGCAATATTAATCCATGGAGCAGGAAACTCTACTAATTGATAGGTGCCACAATTAACATCTTGGGGGATCCATGAACATTAAGTGAAGGACCCATATCTATCATGGGTGCACCTTATTGTGCAGCAACATAAACCCCAACGACTACAAATAGAGGAACACAGCATGGATTTATGTGTCACTTTTGTGGTCAGTTATGAGTGTAGAAATGTATGCCATACTAGTGGTATAAATCACCAAGCCATAATTTTCTGGCTTTATTGCAGCTGGTGGTCCCCACAACTCTAAGGCCAGAAATTCTCTAAATTGTTTGAGGGCGCTGATATTTTGGGATAGAAGCGGGAAGTGGCGAGACTGGAAGACAGGGGATATCTACGGTATGGGTTCTCACCTTGGATATGAAATAGGTGAATTGAACCTTAATGGTTAAGTATATGGTCTGCAGTTTGTTTAGACGAGGTGACAATTTTTGATAAATTGGGCCGGTAGTCCTCGAATGGATCTGGTGGACTGCATGGAACTCAGTGTAGAGTTTTTATTCTATTGATTGCCGAATTTCTTCTTAAGTGATCATTCAGTCAACTCCTCTTAGAAAAAATGGAAAAAAGATTAGATTTGTTTCTGGGGGTAGTACATGTAACATGTGGAAAAAGAGTCCCATGGGTCGCATAGACAGGTAAAATCAGCTTGGTTGAAGGTTGGAGCAACATTCCACTCCGACGTAGGATTTGGGTTTTCGTGTGGTCAATTGCCACCCTGGGTTTAAATTTACCAGTGATATCTATGATTTGGCGCATCGAGAAGTCGAGGATTGCCGGAGAAACCGACAAGATTGTCATTTGGGATTAACCATGCTTGAAGGAGGACATGACTAGAAAAACATCTTACTGTTTAGCGAAAACAAAAAACAAATCAGTCAATATTTTCAATAGTTCTTTAGTCGATTTCATACCAAAATGTATTTGTAAATATTGTCTAGCAATAATTTAAACTCAGTCAGTTTAAACATTTTTACCGAATTTCTTATCATATACTGAAGACATTACGTACACCTTATACTAAACTCCTTGTACAAAAACATCATAAAATACCTACAAACATATAAACAACCTATATTTATATATCAATAAATTCAAGACATAATCGGTTATTTGTGGATAGAATTTCAATATATATACACTGAGTGGTC
>NW_013668208.1:166464-170190 GCF_000517525.1 Limulus polyphemus
TGCCAAAGCTGATGGGTTGAGCCCAAAATCTGTTCAACGGATTCTCTACAGATTGGGTTATCGTTGCAGAGCAGCTAGACGGAAGCCCTTATTAAGACCTGCCAACATAGTCAGACGAAAGAAGTGGGTAAGTGATATGATGACCAAGCCTCTGGACTTTTGGAACACCGTATTGTTCTCAGACGAATCAAGATTCGCTCAATTTTCGGACAGTGGAAGGAGAATGCCTCACCAAGAGTTTTGGCTCAACAGCTTGCAGCCAACTGTGAAGCATGGTGGTTTCAGCGTGATGGTTTGGGGAGCTGTTTGGGTTGGTGGGAGATCGAGCTTAGTGAATTGCATTGGCAACATAAATTTTGCGAAATACGTCGAAATATTGGAGGAAGGACTCTTGCCACTTTCTTCCTCGGGTTTCGTGGACAAGAACACAACGTTGTTCCAGGAAGATGGAGCACCGTGTCACACTGCTAGAAACACCCAAAAGTGGTATGAAGAAAATGGTATTCAGAAGTTGCCCTGGTCGAGACAATCTCCTGACATGAACCCCATCGAAAACATTTAGGCCATACTCGACCTGCAAGTCAAAAAACAACAAAAAACCAACTTCGAAAAGCGATCTACTCCAAGTTTTGAAGAAAGAGTTGACGAAAATCCCACAACCTAAAATTGACAAGATGATTCTCATGATGACCCCAAAGGATCAATGAACTCCACGAAGCGAAAGGAAGATCTACTAGATATTAATTAAATTATAAATATATCATTTCATGTGAATATGACTGAAAATTTAATTTTTTCTGAAAAGGTGGTGTCTATTTACTTGTGACCACGCTGTGTAGATAGATAGCTATTTTGTTTTGCACGTACTTTCTGGTGTATGTTTACAGGCCAGGTTCTTGATCACATGTCCAATTGTAATAACTTTACGCGCGTTAATTGTTTGTTTGTTTTTGAATTTCGCGCAAAGCTACACGAGGGCTATCTGCGCTAGCCGTCCTTAATTTAGCAGTGTAAGACTAGAGGGAAGGCAGCTAGTCATCACCACCCACCGCCAACTCTTGGGCTACTCTTTTACCAACAAATAGTGGAATTGAACGTCACATTATAACGCCCCCACGGCTGAAAGGGCGAGCATGTTTGGTGTGACGGGTTTCGAACCAGCGATCCTCAGATTGCGAGTCGAGTGCCTTAACCATCTGGCCATGCCGGGCCACGCGTGTTAAGTAAACATATTGTTAGCCCTGTTTTCAAGTTTATTTGCACGATAGCTGGTGGAAGTTTATTGGTGTGAATGCTTCATGTTTCTTCATTTATGTAGTCCGTTGAACAGGGTCTTGTGGCTGTGCTTATGAGGTTTTTGAGTGTATTGATTTTTTTGTATGGTGTTATGAGCGGAATTCCAGAGGATGTAGAAGTTGGTGTGTGTGTTCTTCCGTTGAATTTTGGTTCTAAACTGTGTGTCCGATCTAATAGTGTTGAGGTTAAGAAAAGATAACTGTTTATTGTTTTCGTGTTCTTTGGTAAATTTGATGTTGGGATGAATGGAATTTATGTGTTCAAAGAAAGTGTATGTTCTGTACAAGTGAAACCAGCAAAAGTGTCATCGACATATCTGTACCAGTATAGTGGGGGATGAAGCGCTGGATGTATGGCTTGTGTTTCGATCTGGGTAATAAATATATTAACAAGAACGGGAGAAACATAATTGCCCATTCTTAAACCATCTATTTGAAGGAAATGTTTGTTGTTGAAAATGAAGTTGGTTTTAGTTGTTGTAAATTCTAAGAGAGAAGCAAAAAGTGTGCTGGAGATGTAGATTGCATTGATGGGGTCATCAATGTAGAGGTTGAGGGCAATATTTCAAGCTTCGGTGAAGAATGACACGACATCAAAACTCTATAAATACTATCTTTTGTTGAGAAAACCACAGAATTCTAAAAACACTATCTTCTGTTGAGAAAACCACAGAACTCTATAAACACTATCTTCTATTGAGAAAACCACAGAACTCTAAAAACACTATCTTCTTTTGAGAAAACCACAGAACTCTATAAACACTATCTTCTGTTGAGAAAACCACAGAACTCTATAAACACTATCTTCTGTTGAGAAAACCACAGAACTCTAAAAACACTATCTTCTTTTGAGAAAACCACAGAACTCTATAAACACTATCTTCTGTTGAGAAAACCACAGAACTCTATAAACACTACCTTCTGTTGAGAAAACCACAGAACTCTATAAACAGAACTCTATAAAAGTTAATGAAGACTAGGAGCTTTAAATATTTTATTGTTTTGAGTTATTGAGCACTAGAAGCTATAAACTATTTATTGTCATGAGCTATTGAACACGAGGAGCTATAAACTTTCTCTTGTCTTGAATTATTGAGCAATAAGAGCTTTATGCACTTTGTATTGTTTTGAGTTACTAAATATTAAGAGCTATAAACTTTCTATTGTTTTGAGTTATTGAATACTAGGAGCTATAAACTTTCTTTTGTTTTGAGTTATTAAATATTAGGAGCTATAAAATTTCTATTATTCTGAGTTATTGAGTATTAAGAGCTATAAACTTTCTATTGTTCTGAATTAATCAACACTAGGAGCTATAAATTTTCTCTTTTCTTGAGGTTTTGAGCACTAGGAGCTATAATCTTTCTATTGTTTTGAGTTATTGAGCATTAGAAGCTATTATTTTCTATTGTTTTAAGTTATTGAGTATTAGGAGCTATAAGCTTTCTATCGTTTTGGGTTATTGAGCATTAAGAACTATAAACTTTCTATTGTTTTTAGTTTTTGAGTATTAAGAGCTATAAACTTTCTATTGTTTTGAGGTATTCAACATTAGGAGCTACAAACTTTCTATTGTTTTGAGATATTGAACATTAGGAGCTGTAAACATTTTGTTGTTCTGAGTTATTGACCATTATGAGCTACAAAAACTTTCTATTGTTCTGAGTTATTAAGCATTAAGAGCTATAAACTTTCTGTTGTTCTGAGTTATTGAGCATTAGGAGTTATAACCTTTTTATTGTTCAGAGTTTTTGAGCATTAGAAGCTATAACTTTCTATTGTTTTGTGT
Source organism: Limulus polyphemus (assembly GCF_000517525.1). NCBI lineage: Eukaryota > Metazoa > Arthropoda > Merostomata > Xiphosura > Limulidae > Limulus > Limulus polyphemus. The sequence goes on from NW_013668208.1 coordinate 169,549, forward strand.
TATTGAGCATTAGAAGCTATAAGCTTTCTATTGTTTTGGGTTATTGAGCACTATGAGCTATAAACTTTCTATTGTTTTGAGTTAATAAATATTAGGAGCTATAAACCTTCTATTGTTTTGGGTTATTGAGCACAATGAGCTAAAAACTTTCCATTGTTCTGTGTTATTGAGTATTAAGAGCCATAAAATTTCTGTTCTTTCGAGTTATTGAGCATTAGACGCTATAAATTTCTATTGTTTTAAGTTATTGAGTATTAGGAGCTATAAGCTTTCTATTGTTTTGGGTTATTGAGCACTATGAGCTATAAACTTTCTATTGTTTTGAGTTATTAAATATTAGGAGCTATAAACTTTCTATTGTTCTGGGTTTAGTGAACACTAGAAGGTAAAAACTTTCTATTGTTCTGTGTTATTGAGTATTAAGAGCCATAAAATTTCTGTTCTTTCGAGTTATTGAGCATTAGACACTATAACTTTCTATTGTTTTAAGTTATTGAGTGTTAGGAGCTAAAAGATTTCTATTGTTTTGGGTTATTGAGCACTATGAGCTATAAACTTGCTACTGTTTTGAGTTATTAAATATTAGGAGCTATAAACTTTCTATTCGTTTGAGTATTTGAACACTAGGAGCTATAAACATTT
>NW_013668208.1:171046-173403 GCF_000517525.1 Limulus polyphemus
TCTTTCGAGTTTTTGAGCATTAGGAGCTATAACTTTCTATTGTTTTAAGTTATTGAGTATTAGGAGCTAAACGCTTTCTGTTGTTTTGGGTTATTGAGCACTATGAGCTATAAACTTGCTACTGTTTTGAGTTATTAAATATTAGGAGCTACAAACTTTCTATTGTTTTGAGATATTGAACATTAGGAGCTGTAAACATTTTGTTGTTCTGAGTTATTGACCATTATGAGCTACAAAAACTTTCTATTGTTCTGAGTTATTAAGCATTAAGAGCTATAAACTTTCTGTTGTTCTGAGTTTTTGAGCATTAAAAGTTATAACTTTCTATTGTTTTAAGTTACTTGAGTATTAGGAGCTATAAGCTTTCTATTGTTTTGGGTTATTGAGCACTATGAGCTATAAACTTTCTATTGTTTTGAATTATTAAATATTAGGAGCTATAAACTTTCTATTGTTCTGGGTTAGTGAACAGTAGAAGGTAAAAACTTTCTATTGTTCTGTGTTATTGAGTATTAAGAGCCTTAAAATTTCTATTCTTTCGAGTTATTGAGCATTAGACGCTATAACTTTCTATTGTTTTAAGTTATTGAGTATTAGGAGCTAAAAGCTTTCTATTGTTTTGGGTTATTGAGCACTATGAGCTATAAACTTTCTACTGTTTTGAGTTATTAAATATTAGGAGCTATAAACTTTCTATTCGTTTGAGTATTTGAACACTAGGAGCTATAAACATTTTACTCTTTTGTGTTATTGAGCATTTGGAGCTATACATTTTCTATTATTCAGATTATTGAGCATTAGAAGCTATAAACATTCTCTTGTTTTGAGTTATTGAGTAATAGGAGCAATAAACCTTCTAATCTTTTGAGTTTTTTAACACTAGGAGCTATAAACTTTCTATTGTTTTGAGTTATTGAGTATTAAGAGCTTTAAACTTTCTATTGTTTTGAGTTATTGAACACTAGGAGCTATAAACTTTCTATTGTTTTGAGTTATTGAGTATTAAGAGCTTTAAACTTTCTATTGTTTTGAGTTATTGAGTATTAAGAGCTTTAAACTTTCTATTGTTTTAAGTTATTGAGTATTAGGAGCTATACATTTTCTATTATTCAGGTTATTGAGCATTAGAAACTATAAACATTCTATTGTTTTGAGTTATTGAGTAATAGGAGCAATAAACTTTCGATTGTTCTGAATTAATGAACACTAGGAGCTATAAATTTTCTCTTTTCTTGAGGTTTTGAGCACTAGGAGCTATAATCTTTCTATTGTTTTGAGTTATTGAGCATTAGAAGCTATTATTTTCTATTGTTTTAAGTTATTGAGTATTAGGAGCTATAAGCTTTCTATAGTTTTGGGTTATTGAGCACTAGAGCTATAAACTTTCTATTGTTTTTAGTTTTTGAGTATTAAGAGCTATAAACTTTTTATTGTTTTGAGGTATTCAAATTAGGAGCTACAAACTTTCTATTGTTTTGAGGTATTGAACATTAGGAGCTATAAACATTTTGTTGTTCTGAGTTATTGACCATTATGAGCTAAAAAACTTTCTATTGTTCTGAGTTATTGAGCATTAGGAGTTATAACCTTTTTATTGTTCTGATTTTTTGAGCATTAGGAGCTATAAATTTTTAATGTTTTAAGTTATTGAGTATTAGGAGCTATAAGATTTCTATTGTTTTGTGTTATTGAGCACTATGAGCTATAAACTTTCTATTGTTCTGAGTTATTAAATATTAGGAGCTATAAACGTTCTATTGTTCTGGGTTAGTGAACACTAGAAGCTAAAACTTTCCATTGTTTTGTGTTATTGAGTATTAAGAGCCATAAAATTTCTGTTCTTTCGAGTTATTGAGCATTAGACGCTATAAATTTCTATTGTTTTAAGTTATTGAGTATTAGGAGCTAAAAGATTTCTATTGTTTTGGGTTATTGAGCACTATGAGCTGTAAACTTTCTACTGTTTTGAGTTATTAAATATTAGGAGCTATAAACTTTCTATTCGTTTGAGTTATTAAACACTAGAAGCTATAAACGTTTTACTGTCTTGAGTTATTAAGCACTAGAAGCTATAAACTATTTATTGTTCTGAGTTATTGAACACTAAGAGCTGTAAACTTTCTATTATTCTGAGTTATTGAGTATAAAGAGCTATAAACTTTCTATTATTTTGAGTTATTGAACACTAGGAGTTATAAACTTTCTATTGTTCTGAGTTGTTGAGTATTAAGAGCTATAAAATTTCTATTGTTATGAGTTAATGAAAACTAGGAGCTACAAATATTTTATTGTTTTGAGTTATTGAACACTAGGAGTTATAAACTTTCTATTGTTCTGAGTTGTTGAGTATTAAGAGC
>NW_013668208.1:174258-177301 GCF_000517525.1 Limulus polyphemus
ATAAACTTTCTATTATTCTCAGTTATTGAGTATAAAGAGCTATAAACTTTCTATTATTTTGAGTTATTCAACATTAGGAGCTACAAACTTTCTATTGTTTTGAGGTATTGAACATAAAGAGCTGTAAACATTTTGTTGTTCTGAGTTATTGACCATTATGAGCTACAAAAACTTTCTATTGTTCTGAGTTATTGAGCATTAGGAGTTATAACCTTTTTATTGTTCTGAGTTTTTGAGCATTAGGAGCTATAACTTTCTATTGTTTTAAATTATTGAATATTAGGAGCTATAAGCTTTCTATTGTTTTGGGTTATTGAGCACTATGAGCTATAAACTTTCTATTGTTTTGAGTTATTAAATATTGGGAGCTATAAACTTTCTATTGTTCTGGGTTAGTGAACACTAGAAGCTAAAAACTCTCCATTGTTCTGTGTTATTGAGTATTAAGAGCCATAAAATTTCTGTTCTTTCGAGTGTTTGAGCATTAGACGCTATAAATTTCTATTGTTTAAAGTTATTGAGTATTAGGAGGTATAAGCTTTGTACTGTTTTGGGTTATTGAGCACTATGAGCTATAAACTTTTTATTGTTTTGAGTTATTAAATATTAGGAGCTATATACTTTCTATTGTTCTGAGTTATTGAACACTAGACGCTAATAACTTTCTATTGTTTTGTGTTATTGAGTATTAAGAGCAATAAACTTTCTATTATTTTGAGTATTTAAACACTAGGAGCTATAAACTTTCTGTTGTTCTGAGTTATTGAACACTACGAGTTATAAACTTTATATTGTCTTGAATTATTGAGCACTAGAAGCTATAAACTATTTCATGACATGAGCTATTGAGCACTAGGAGCAATAAACTTTCTATTATTCTGTGTTATTGAGTATTAAGAGCTATAAACGTTTTATTGTCTTCAGTTATTGAGCACTAGAAGCTATAAACTATTTATTGTTCTGAGTTATTGAACACTAAGAGCTGTAAACTTTCGATTGTTCTGAATTAATGAACACTACGAGCTATAAATTTTCTCTTTCTTGAGGTTTTGAGCACTAGGATCTATAATTTTTTATTGTTTTTAGTTATTGAGCATTAGAAGCTAGAAGCTATTATTTTCTATTGTTTTTAGTTTTTGAGTATTAAGAGCTATAAATTGTTTATTGTTTTGAGGTACTCAACATTAGGAGCTACAAACTTTCTATTGTTTTGAGATATTGAACATTAGGAACTATAAACATTTTATTGTTCTGAGTTATTGACCATTATGAGCTACAAAAACTTTCTATTGTTCTGAATTATTATGCATTAAGAGCTATAAACTTTCGGTTGTTCTGTGTTATTGAGCATTAGGACTTATAACCTTTTTGTTGTTCTGAGTTTTTGAGCATTAGGAGCTATAACTTTCTATTGTTTTGAGTTATTGAGCATTAGAAGCTATAACTTGTATTGTTTTAAGTTATTGAGTATTAGAAGCTATAAGCTTTCTATTGTTTTGGGTTATTGAGTACTATGAGCTATAAACTTTCTATTGTTTTGAGTTATTAAATATTAGGAGCAATGAACTTTCTATTATTCTGGGTTATTGAACACTAGCAGCTAAAAACTTTTTATTGTTCTGTGTTATTGAGTATTAAGAGCTATAAACTTACTATTGTTTTGAGTTATTCAAGACTAGGAGCTATAAACCTTTTATTGTTTTGAGTTATTGAGCACCATAAGCTATAAACCATTTATTGTCATGAGCTATTGAACACGAGGAGCTATAAACTTTCTATTATTCAGAGTTATTGAGTATTAAGAGCATTAACCTTTCTATTGTTTTGAGTTATTGAATACTAGGAGCTATAAACTTTCTATTGTTTTGAGGTATTCACCATTAGGAGCTACAAACGTTTTATTGTTTTGAGGTATTCAACATTAGGAGCTATAAACTTTCTATTATTATGAGTTAATGAGCATTAGAAGCTATAATTTTCTATTGTTTTAAGTTTTGAGTATTAGGAGCTATAAACTTTCTATTGTTTTGAGTTATTTAAATATCAGGAGCTATAAACTTTCCATTGTTCTGAGTTATTGAAAACTGGGAGCTATAAGCTTTTATTGTTCTGAGTTATTCAGTATTAAGAGCTATAAACTTTCTATTGTATTGAGATATTGAGTAATAAGAGCTATAAACTTTCTATTCTTTTGAGTATTTGAACACTAGGAGCTATCAACTTTCTATTGTTCTGAGTTATTGAACATTTGGAGTTATAAACTTTCTATTGTTTTGAGTTACTGAACACTAGGAGCTACAAACTTTCTATTGTTCTGAGTTATTGAGTATTAGGAGCTATAAACTTTCTATTCTTTTGAGTATTTTAATACTAGGAGCTATAAACTTTCTTTTGTTTTGAGTTACTGAGTATTAGAAGCTATAAACTTTCTATTCTTTTGAGTATTTTAATACTAGGAACTATAAACTTTCTTTTGTTTTGAGTTACTGAGTATTAGAAGCTATAAACTTTCTATTGTCTTGAGTTATTGAGCACTAGCAGCTATAAACTTTCTATAGTTTTGAGTTATAGAGAATTAGGAGCTATAAAATGTCTATTCTTCTGAGTTATTGAACATTAGAAGCTATAAAATTTATGTTGTCTTGAGTTATTGAACACTAGAAGCTATAAATTTTCTAATGTCTTGAGTTATTGAGTGTTAGGATATATAAACTTTCTATGTTTTGAGTTCTTGAACATTACGAGCTATAAACTTCCTATTATTATGAGTTATTGAGCATTAGAAGCTATAATTTTCTATTGTTTTAAATTTTTAGTATAAGGTGATATAAGTTTTCTATTGTTTTGGGTTACTGAGTAATAAGAGCTAGAAACTTTCTATTGTCTTGATTTATTGAGCACTAGGAGCTATAAAGTTTGTATTGTTTTGAGTTATTGTGTATTAGGAGCTATAAACTTTCTATTGTTTTGAGTTATTAAATATTAGGAGCTATAAACTTTCCATTGTTCTGAGTTATTGAAAACTGGGAGCTATAAACTTTTA
>NW_013668208.1:178123-179306 GCF_000517525.1 Limulus polyphemus
CTTAATGTTCTATACCTCAGAACAATAGAAAGTTTATAGCTCCTAATACTCAGTAACTCAGAACAATAGAAAGTTTATACCTCCTAATGCTCAATAACTCAAGACAATATAAAGTATATAGCTCTTAGTGATCAATAAGTCAAAACAATAGAAAGTTTATACCTCCTACTGCTCAATAACTCATCACAATAAAATGTTTATAGCTACAAGTGTTCAATAACTCAGAACAATATAAAGTTTATAGCTCCTAGTGTTTAATAACTCAAAACAGTAGAAAGTTTATAGCTTCTAATGCTCAATAATCTGAATAATAGAAAATGTATAGCTCCTAATGCTCAATAACACAAGACAGTAAAATGTTTATAGCTCCTAGTGTTGAATCACTGAAAACAATATAAAGTATACAGCTCCTAGATTTCTATAACTCACGACAACAGAAATTTTATAGCTTTTAATGCTCAATAACTGAAAACAATAGAAAGTTTATATCTCCTAGTGTTTAATAACTCAGAACAATAGAAAGTATATAGCTCTTAGTGATCAATAACTCCAAACAATAGCTAGTTTATAGCTCCTACTGCTCAAAAATTAATCACAATAAAAAGTTTATAGCTCCTAGTGTTCAATAACTCAGAACAATAGAAAGTTTATAGCTCCTAGTGTTCACATACCTAAAACAATAGAAGGTTTATAGATCCTATTTCTCAATAACTTAAAACAATAGAATGTTTATAGCTTCTAATGCTCAATAATTGGAATAATAGAAAATTAATAGCTCCTTATGTTCAATAACACAAGACAATAAAATGTTTATAGCTCCTAGTTTTCAGTCACTCAAAACATAGAAAGTATATAGCTCCTAATACTAAGTAACTCAGAATAATAGAAAATTTATAGTTCCTAGTGCTATAAACTTTCTATCGTTTTGAGTTATTAAACACTAGGATCTATAAACTTTCTTTATTTTGAATTGTTGAACACTATGAGCTATAAACTTTCTATTGTCTTGAGTTATTGAGTATTAGGAGCCATAAACTTTCTATTGTTCTGAGGTATAGAACATTAGGAGCTATAAACTTTCTATTATTATGAATTCTTGAGCATTCTAAGCTATAATTTTCTATTAGGAGCTATAAACTTTCTATTATTATGAATTCTTGAGCATTCTAAGCTATAATTTTCT
>NW_013668208.1:179338-180986 GCF_000517525.1 Limulus polyphemus
AATTCTTTTGAGTTATTGAGTAATATGAGCTATAAACTTTCTAATCGTTTGAGTATTTGAACACTAGGAGCTATAAACTTTCTATTGTTTTGAGTTATTGAACACTAGGAGCTATAATCTTTTTATTGTATTGTGTTATTGAGCACTAGAAGCTATAAACTCTCTACTTTTCTGAGTTATTGAGTCTTAGGAGCTACAAATTTCTATTATATTGAGCTTTGAATATTAGAAGCTGTAAACTTTCTATTATTCTGATTATTGAGCATTAGAAGTTATAAACTTTCTATTGTTTTGAGTAATTGAGTAATTGGAGCTATAAACTTTCTAATCGTTTTGAGTTATTGAACACTTGGAGCTATAAACTTTCTACTGTTTTGAGTTATTGAGTAATAGGAGCTATAAACCTTCTATTATTTTGAGTATTTGAACACTAGGAGCTATAAACTTTCTGTTGTTCTGAGTTATTGAATACTAGGAGCTATAAACTTCTTATTGTCTTGTGTTGTTGAGCACTAGAAGCTATAAACTTTCTATTGTTTTGAGTTGTTGAGTAATAGGAGCTATAAACTTTCTATTCGTTTGATTACTTGAACACTAGAAGCTATAAACTTTCTGTTGTTCTCACTTATTGAACACTAGTAGCTATAAATTTTGATTACCATGAGTTATTGAGCACTAGCAGTTATAAACTTTCTAATTTTTGAATTAGGAAATATTAGAACCTACAAACTTTCTATTGTTCTGAGTTGTTGAGTATTAAGAGCTATAAACTTTTTATTGTTCTGAGTTGTTGAACACTAGTAACTATAAACTTTCAATTGTTCTGAGTTGTTGAGTATCAAGACTTTAAAATTTCTATTGTTTTGAGTTATTGAGTATTAGGAGCTATAAAATGTCTATTTTTCTGAATAATTGAGTATTAGGAGCAATAAACTTTCTATTATTATGAGTTATTGAGCGTTAGAAGCTATAATTTTCTATTTCTTTAAGTTTTGAGTATTAGGTGCTATAAGTTTTATAATATTTTCGGTTATTGAGTATTAAGAGCTATTAACTTTCTATTCTCTTGAGTTATTGAGCATTAGGAGCTATGAACTTTCTAGTGTTTTGAGATATTGAGAATTAGGAGCTATAAAATTTCTCTTGTTCTGAGTTATTGAACATTGGAAGCTATAAAATTTCTGTTGTCTTGAGTTATTGAACACTAGGAGATATGAAATTTCTATTGTGTTGAAATATTGAACACTAGGAGCTATAAACTTTTTATTGTTCTGAGTTATTGAACACTGGGAGCTATAAACTTTCTAATATTCGGAGTTATTAAACACTCGGACCTAGAAAATTTCTAATGTTTTGAATTATTAAGTATTAAGTATTAGGAGCTATAAACTTTCTATTGTTCTGAGTTTATGAGCATTAGAAGCTATAAAATTTATTTTGTCTTGAGTTACTGAACACTGGGATCTATAACATTTCTTTTGTCTTGAGTTATTGATCATTAGGAGCTATAAACTTTCTATTGTTCTGAGTTTATGAGCATTAGAAGCTATAAACTTTCTATTGTTCTGAGTTACTGAACACTGGGATCTATAACATTTCTTTTGTCTTGAGTTATTGATCATTAGGAGCTATAAACTTTCTATTGTTC
>NW_013668208.1:181762-183820 GCF_000517525.1 Limulus polyphemus
AGCAGCTTTAAACTTTCTATTGTTTTAGGTTATTGAATATTAGGAGCTATAAACTTTGTATTGTTTTGAGTTATTAAACACTAGGAGCTATAAGTTTCTATTGTTTTGAGTTATTGAACATTAGGAGCTATAAACTTTCTATTGTTCTGAATTATTGATCATTAGCAGCTTTAATGTTTCTATTGTTTTAGGTTATTGAATATTAGGAGCTATAAACTTTCTATTGTCATGCGTTATTGAGCACTACGAACTATATACTTTCTATTGTTCTGACTTTTGAGTATTAGGCACTATAAACTTTATATTGTCATGCGTTATTGAGCACTAGGAGCTATAAAATTTCTATTGTTCCTAGTTATTGAGCACTAGGAGCTATATACTTTCTATTGTCATGCGTTATTGAGCACTAGGAGCTAAAAACTTTCTATTGTCTTGCGTTATTGAGCACTAGGAGCTAAAAACTTTCTATTTTCTTGAGTTATTGAGCACTAAGAGCTATAAACTTTCTGTATTCTGAGTTATTAAACACTAGGACCTAGAAATTTTTTATTGTTTTGAATTATTAAGTATTAGGAGCTATAAACTTTCTATTTTCTTGAGTTATTGAGAACTAGGAGCTATAGACTTTCTATTGTTTTAGTTATTGAACTCTAGGAGATATAAACTTTTTAATGTTTTTAGTTATTGAACATTAGAAGCTATAACATTTCTACTGTCTTGAGTTATTGAACTCTAGGAGCTATATACTTTCTATTCTTTTGAGATATTGAGTATTAGGAGCTATAAAGTTTCTATCATAAGTTATTGAGCTCTCGCAGCTATAAACTTTCTATTGTTTTGAGTTATTAAACACTATGAGCTATAATCTTTTTTGTCTTGAGTTATTTAGCACTAGGGAGCTACACACTCTCTATTGTTTTGAGCTATTGAACACTAGGAGCTATAAACGTTCTATTGTTTTGAGTTATTGAGTATTAGGAGCTATAAACCTTCTATTATTCTGAATTATTCATCATTAGCAGCTTTAAACTTTCTATTGTTTTAGGTTGTTGAATATTAGGAGCTATTGTCATGCGTTATTGAGCACTAGGAGCTATAAACTTTCTATTGTTTTAGGTTTTGAATATTAGGAGCTATTGTTATGCGTTATTGAGCACTAGGAGCTATAAACTTTCTATTGTTCCTAGTTATTGAGCAGTAGGAGCTATATACTTTCTTTTGTTCTGAGTTTTTGTATATTAGGAACTATAAACTTTATATTGTTTAGAGTTTTTGAGTATTAGGTGCTATAAACTTACTGTTGTTCTGAATTATTGATCAGTAGCAGCTATAAACTTTCTATTGTCATGCGTTATTGAGCCCTAGGAACTAAAAACTTTCTATTGTCTTGTGTTATTGAGCATTAGGAGTTATAAACTTTCTATTGTTTTTAGTTATTGAAAATTAGCAGCTATTAACTTTCTATTATTCTGAGTTATTGAGCATTAGAAGCTATAATCTTTCTATTGTTTTGAGTTATTGAGTATTAGGAGCTATAAACTTTTTATTGTTTTGAGTTATTGAACACTTTCAGCTATAAACTTTCTATTGTTCTGAGTTATTGAACCTATGGAGCTATAAACTTTCTATTGTTTTGAGTTATTGAGTATTAGGAGCTGTAAGCTTTCTATTATTTTAAGTTATTGAGTATTAGGAGCTATAAACTTTCTATTGTTTTGAGATATTGAAACATTAGGAGCTATAAACTTTCTATTATTCTAAGTTATTGAGCATTAGAAGCTATAAAGTTTATATTGTGTTTTGGGATATTGAGTGTTAGGAGCTATAAACTTTCTATTGTTCTGAGTTATTAAGTATCGGGAGCTATGAACTTCATATTGTTTTGAGTTATTGAACACTAGGAAATATAAACGTTGTATTGTCTTGAATTATTGAGCACTAGGAGCTATAAATTTTCTATTTTTCTGAGTTATTGAGTATTAGGAGCTATAAACTTTCTATTGTTTTTAGATGTTGAACATTAGGAGCTATAAACTTTCTATTGTTTTTAGATGTTGA
>NW_013668209.1:0-2538 GCF_000517525.1 Limulus polyphemus
AAGAATAGTCAACTATTCGAAAGCGCTCGAGTTTTGGGTCTTATTTTAAGTTTAATTCGAAGAAAATAGTTCTAGAAAAAATCACCTGTCACTTATCGCAAAATGTAGAATTTTCTTTATGGTTCGTTGACATCAACTTCAGAACAACGAAATTCTATTCTTACTAATCAAAATGAAGTGGTCGATATTGTCAATTCGTACAAAACATTTAAAATTCACCATATTTTATATACGAAAAGTACATCTGAAAAACTGAAATTTTAAGTAATTAAAACTGAAATTACCATCTGCATCTCCTTTTGTTCATTAGTGCACGATTCTTTTTTATAATTTGGAAGCATATCCTAAAATATTTCAGATTTTCTGTCACATTTGTTCCTTTTCTCAGCTATTACTCTATTTTCTTCACTTAGTAGAAGCTTTAATGTCATCTTATATCTATTTGTTAGTTGTTAGGGACTTTTCTCGGCCACACCTATGACAAGAACAAAAGAGGATTAGGGCATCATCTACTAACATCAAAAACAGGTTTTAGTTTAGGAATGTTAACATATGCAATAGGTGTAAGCTCGCTGAAACGTGTTTAGAACAGTTTTCTTACATATTCCATAGCCTCCCAGTAGCTCAGCGGCATGTCTTTGGACTTAAAACGCTAAAAAGCACATTCCGATAATCGTGGTGAGCATAGCACATTTATATAGTTTTGTGCTTAACTATAAACAAACATATTCAATGCTCTTACAACAACAGCTGTAGCCTTATTTGAAGGGAACAATACGCCTTCTTTACATGTGTTATATTTACACAAAAAGGCGCGTTACATAAAAGTCAAATAAAATCATAAGTTCATGTAAAACAAATAAAGTTACTATAGTGTCTTGGAAAGACATTTTAATCTCTAGTTTTTCCATAATGAATCAAAAGAGCTATAACTTACACACATTTTATCTGTTGAATTACACGCGCGTAGGAAGGGGGACTTCATATGCAATCCCCTTTAAAGTCCACCGTATATGTATAAATATATTTCAAAATGTAAAACAGCCTCAGATACAATCAAAATACATCGTCCTTAGTGAAAATTTTCCGAGAAACATGTCCTGCCATTTATTTATGTTTTTTCCCTCTTTGTAAACCTATAGCATCCCCTTTCTAGATTTCTGTCCACACCCATGAAGTAAACACCTGTAGATTAGAAATAATAAAGGAAAATTTCATAAATATTAAATATTGTTGCGTATCTGCTTGTTTGTTAATTTTTCTTAGAAATTCTTTCCGAGAAACTTCAGCAATACAAGTCCTTTCTTAATTAAAACTAGCTTATTCTTTCTCGATACAACTTTGTAATACACAGAATTTCCACAGTCACTTTAACTTCACTACGTTTATAAACACACGCTATTATCTACAGCGATTCACACACTTTACTTACAGTGTCTACTGTTCGCTTGACTCAATTATCTCTATCTTCAATCTATCTATATCTCTTCTATTTATCTGCCTATCTAATTTTACTCGCCAGGCTTATATATTATATATGAAAAAAAGAGGGCGTCTCGAATGCACTCGGGCCTTCATGATCCTTCTAGAAACTCATCGCATGTTACCAGCGTCACGTGACTTCCGTGACACTGCCCCTTCCTTAGTATTGTTTGTCCAGATTAAATGTACAGAATTTACAAACACAAAATTAAAATTCAACAAAGTTTCTTAATTTTAAAGGACATATCTTCTTCCGTACTGGTCTCCATCTCTTTGGCTTCTTCTTCACGTGGGGTTCATCTGCTCCATCGGGAATTGTCCTATTATCGGTAACAGTCACATCAGTGGTAGTAACTTCATCAAGGGCTTCACTGTTTCCCTTCTCATAACCGGGTAGAGTTTCTTCTTCGACAGTAGCTTTTTCCGGTGACACGTCTTCAGCAGCATCATTTGTTTCATTGTTCACTTCGTTCCAACTGAAATGTCTTGGAACATGATAATGCCAAAGCCTGTTGGCATGCGCCACATTTGGCTTACCTCGCCGACCACATTTTATCCGGAAAGTTACGTCTAAGAGATGATCCACTATGCCATATGGGCCTTCCCATGGAGATGACAACTTAGGAGACTTCCCTCTGGTCTTCCTGGGATTATACAACCACACCTTGTCTCCTGGTACAAAGCTGACTTCAGTAGATCTCTTATCGTAACATAACTTCATCGACTGATTTGGGTTCCATACCTGAGTTCTAGTGCAGCTACCAGTTGTGCCTGCCGACTGCTGACAACTGTTCAAGTATTTCCAGTGGTTGTCCCTTCAGGCTCATTGCCAGATATACTGCTTTCTGCTCATCTGTCCATCCGTTCATTTCTGCCAGTAACTCAAATTGTGCTCTATATGCTTCCCACTGTGCCTTCCCATCAAATTCCTGTGGCCTCCTTCATACTAGATCACCCCTATTACTGACATTCATATCTGGGATGTGACTTCTGACAGGACTGAAGATGTCTGCATTAGGGTTTAGCTGCGGGGTCAGGAAGGAGCTTCCCGTTGAC
>NW_013668209.1:3474-4169 GCF_000517525.1 Limulus polyphemus
TTCTTCTTTCTTTTTTCGTTCTTCTTGTTTCTTTTCTTTTTCTTCCAACAACTGCTGTAATCCATCTTCTTGTTTCTTTTCTTTTCTTCCAACAACTGCTGTAATCCATCTTCTTGTTTCTTTTCTCGTTCTTCTTGTTTCTGTTGCTGTTCTTGTATTGCTGCCATCAAATCTGCTAAGCTGTAGGTTGATTTGTCGCTTCTCGTTTCCATCTTTTTTTTTTTGTCCCACTCTCTGACACCAGTTGGTTACGTCTCTGGTCGTTAGTTAATTATTCGTAAAAATTATTTCAGAAGAACTTCAGCGATACAAGTCCTTTCTCAAATAAAACTAGTTTATTTTTTCTCAGTTCAACTTTGCAATACACTTAATTTCCACAGTCACCTTATCTTAAATACACACTATAATTCACAACGATTCACGCACTTTACTTACGGTCACTACCACGCTTGGCTTAATTGTCCGTCTCTGTCTGTCTGCAATTATCTATTCCGTCACTTTATTTGCCGGCTTATATACTATAAGAGCGCGTGTCTAGCAAACGCTAGGACGTTCGACAGGTTCCTCGATTTTTCTAGAACTCCAGCGCATGCTCCCAGCGTCGCGCGACTTCTGCTGTCGTAACATACATATATGTGGATGTTTAAAATTCATTGTTTTAGAATTAAAATATATCTATAACAGGTAAATGTAGG
>NW_013668209.1:5126-7806 GCF_000517525.1 Limulus polyphemus
AAGAAAGGACTTGTATCGCTGAATTTCCTCGGAAAGAATTTATACCGGAAATTAACAAACGAATAGAGACGTACCAGTAATGGTGGCACATAATACACTTGTTTTCAAATTTATATTCTTTGTGATGAAATAAATGTTGTTTCATTGTGTTTAACTTGTTTTCAATCTTTTTCTTCTCTTGAACTTAGTCGAGGTCGCAGAATTCAGATATTTGCTCCACAACATTTTCTGGTTATCATTCTATTATTATGCAGTTCCTACGTAATTACTCTAAGGGTTAGCAGTGAATATGGGATTACCATATTGGAACGAAAATCGGAGACAGACATCTACCAGATACTTTAGCTTAAGTTTTCTTGGTCATGTGACTTCTAAATATCTACTGCAGGATCTGTTAACAATTCTACTGTCCCATATGATCTACATTTCTGTGGATGCTAAGAGTGTAAGCTGAAAGTTATTGGATGACTTGATAGAATATTTGGAGGTGAGTGTGAAGGCTACCACAGCTAATCAATAGCACTGGAGTTCTTTTACATCTGTCAGATGGTTGAGTTCAGTTTGAAAGTTTCTCATCGGGGTTGTTGCTTTCTCTTTTCGCTTAAGATTCAAAATAGTATTATTTGTAGCCAGTTGTGCAGCTCATACATGTGTATCCTCTTGGTAAAACATTATTGGAGACGTACTGGTTGAAAGTATGACAGAAAAGTTCACTGTTGTGCAAGCATAAGTGCATGATGCCATTTACACATAAGATAGTGTTTTAGAAGCAAAAATTGACAAAAGTATGTTCTCTGAGAGATACTAGCTCTCACAGTGCTTATGCTTTGGTCAAAAGGTGAAAATTCTAGAGAATTAAACAAAGAAGGAAGGTAGAAAGTAGTAAAGTTGGTGCAGAAATGTAAGTTTTGTGTGCTAAAGCATGAAAGGGCAGTAACTAACAAATAGATCAGTGATCTATAATATATAATATGACACTGTAGTAGTTTGGATGTACAGATTTAATATTAATTTATTAGTTAAATCACTTAGATCTAAATGCCAAATGTCTGGATGGTGTTTGTCAGCTTAGAAATGGTATTTTCCATTTGGAAAATTAGGATAAAGAGAGCGTTAAATTTGTTAAGTTCCCTGTAATACTCAGCATCCAGTTGCTACATCAACAAAATCATGTGCTGATTGGTTCCATTATTATAAAATCGTTCATCACAGAAATTAACAACATTAGTTAAATGTGAGTACATCATAAACTGTAGATAAATCAGCTTATGAATGTATTTTACCTGAACAACAAATGCTGTTATTTGAAATTACTTGGTATCATATGTGGATAAGTTGAAAAAAAATTTGGAAAGCATGTTGAACCAGGGTAAGTGTGAAAGTATACCATTGTAATGTATAATGGGTAATTTTCCTTGGGTGAAGATACACGAAAGTAGTGTATACACGTTAATTATACAGGGTAACTGTAAAATACTGGAATGCAAGCGTGTGGTGTTCGTTTGTCCTTTACAAACAGTAGTGGCATACCCTCCTATCCTAGTTATATTTTAGAATATAAAACACAGGTTTTCACGCCACATGTATATAACATATATAAAGGTCTATTCATAGATTTAACTAAAGATGCCCTTCACAACTTGCATTATTTTTTCTTCTTCTTGTAAACATCAAACCTTAAAGACGGATAAGAAAGAACTTACACGTATATAAAGAGTGTGTTTTCGGACGCACGTAGTTTGTGGTGTGTCCTTTCATAATTTTTCTACCTTGCATGTATTTGTGTCATGATCGCATTTCTTCCTCACAGAATGCTTTTTTACCTTGAGAACTCGGCAGGTTTCCTTCACAAAACTAAACCATCGTGCTGTGACCATGACACCATTACAGTGCAGGCATTATAAGAAGACTAGATACAAGTCAGTCTTTCGCTTCTGTTAGTTGAGACCGTGAAAGAGAACATGACACCCGCTATTAATGAAGGTCTGTTCGTGATATTATTTTTAAACAGTGTCATCACATCACCTGTTCCTGGGACTGACTGGCTTAATAGAAAAGTAAGTAAATCCTGTATAAACGAATGAGATTTTGATAGGAATAGGAATCAAGTAGTAAGTGAAACATCCTAAAAGAAGTTTATTTGCTTTTGTTCAAATTCGCGCAGTTACTCGAGGGCTACCTGCGCTAACCGCTTCTAATTTTGAAGTGATAAACTAAAGAGAAGGCAGCTAGTTAACACCACCCATCTCCAATTCGTGGGCTATCCCAATCGAATAGTGATTTAACCGTTACTGTTATAAAACACTCACGACCCCAAAATGCATAGCGGGATTTTTTGTTTGTTTGTTTCCTATGGTAACGAGGCGCCAACTTGGGAACCTCGGATCGACAGTCCTACACTCTAATCATTAGACCACACTCGGCCCGCCCCCTCCTAAAATAGGAATACAAAAAAGATATGCTAATTCCAGTGCGACAGAGAGTCGGAGCCGCTGCGTGCCGGCCCGGCATGGCCAGGTAATTAGGGAGCTCGACTCGCAATCTGCGGGTCGCGGGTTCGAATCCCCGTCCCACCAAACATGCTCGCCCTTTCAGCCGTGGAGGCATTACAATGTGGCGGTCAATCCAAATTTTCGTTGGTAAAAGAGTAGCCCAAGAGTTGGCGGTGGGTGTTGATCCC
>NW_013668209.1:8472-14975 GCF_000517525.1 Limulus polyphemus
GGTGCAGTACAGATAGTCCATTTTGCAGCCTTGGGCTTAACAACAACAAACAAACACTATGTACAATTTACAAGAAGAGTTAGCTTGAGGAACCGAAAGATGGAGATATACGTTCAAAGTTATGAGTCAACTTCTGAATATACTTATATATAATGGAACCTTTCGTTAAGGTTTGATTCCTAAAGTAAAAGCTGAGTCAACTTCTGAATATACTTATATATAATGGAACATTTCGTTAAGGTTTGATTCCTAAAGTAAAAGCTGAGTCAACTTCTGAATATACTTATATATAATGGAACATTTCGTTAAGGTTTGATTCCTAAAGTAAAAGCTGAAATCCGGGTATTAGTTCTGTTTCCCGTTCACAGTCACTATTGAGAAAGCGAGATAAAGGTTCACAAGAAAAACAAAATTTATTTCAGAACAGTTCGTTTGTAGTTAAGTGCAAAGCAACGTAATCGATTATCTGTGCTGTGCCTATAACGAGTGTCGAAACTCGGTTTTTAGCGTTATAAGTCCGTAGACTTACCACTGTGATTTCAGAACAAAGGGTTTTGCCTAAGCAAGTAAGATTACTTAAAGAATAATAAATAAAATATATTTATGAGCCACCTAGTTGAAAAAAAGCTTAAAAGATAAGAAATAAAAAGTTAATTATGTAAAGGTTCGATTGTTAATGCATACAGTCATTAGAGCGCATACCTCCTCACGCACCGTTGATCATAAAAAAAAAAAAAAATGTGTCCGTATGTCCGTCGTTATCAACGAACACGGATCATTTTTGGTACGACAATGAGGAATAATATTCTACATAAGTGCACCTACTTTCATCAAAATCCGATCATTTTTGACTGAGTTATTGGGCAAAAATAGTGTAAAAAATTGGTCCCCATGTTAACAGATAAGGATTTTGCGTTTTTTTTGTGACCTTGCTGTAACCTTGACCCTCCCAAAACTAATCATTTCTAAGTTGGGTCATAGTCCAAGTGTATACCAACTTTCGTCAGAGATAAATAAACTATCAGTGTACAGAGTAAATATATACTGAACGGCATCTTTGTGTTTTACTTAACGATATCAACTAGATCATGTAGAGCTATAAATTATTAACAGATAAAAACAAATACGTTAGAATGTGGCAAAGTTCTCAATATTACAAGTTGCGTGAGCCCTGGCATGGCCTAGTGGTTAGGTCGCTGCTCTCGCGAGTCGCGGGATCGAAGCCTGTCAACTATAATGTGATTTTCATTTACACTATTTGTTAGAAATAGAGTAGCCCAAGAGTTTGGTGTTGGGTGGTGTTGACTAGCCGCCTTCCCTCCAGTTTATCACTTCAAAATTAGGGATGACTAGAGCAGATAGTCCTGCAGTAGTTTTGTGTTAAATTCAAAATAAACAAGTTGCAATTTTATGATTTCAGTAAGATCAACATGAGATAATGAACTTCTGAGACGTAGCCCAGTAGTTAACATGCAGGGCTGTGTATCGAAGGGTCCGGCGTTAGAAACATAATGCTAATGAATACTCTTCCCACTTTCAGCTATGGAAACTGTATAAAAGTCAATCCTGTTATTCGGTTGAAAGAAGCAGATATATCATCCTTTCTGGCTGCTTGCTTTCCCTATAGTCAATTGTTCAAGATTATGGACGATTATACTTGAATCCTATAGGGGTCTCTGATCTGGCTGTTTAGTGCAGTTAGGCATAAGGTGCTGTTCAAGTTGAAAGTTCAGATTGCATTTGAAATAGAAAGTACGCACACATACATAAAATGATTGTGCAATTTTTTTGCCATCTTGTTTTCTGTATCTAGCTATCTAGTTACTGTAAAATATTTTTACTTTGCTATGAAACATTAGTGTATTATTTCATAATGATAGAATGAAGAACATAAACTTACACTTTTTAATTTACATATCTAAATGAAAAAGTAACTGTTTCAAATTTTATCTCAGTAATTAATCGACTAATCAGATTCTTTTCCGAGCATTTTATTAGTATTCTATTTTGAAAATTAGTTTTGACAATGCTTAAATGCATACTTTAACATCAGGATAATCAATGTGAACAAATAGAATAGAATTGCTTTCCCCAAAGCAACTTCCAAAATCTTCAAAGTTAATACATTTGTCTATGAATAAAATGTTCTCTTAAAAGTTTTTAACAAAATTTCGAAAGAAAAACCTGATTTAGAATATGGTATTCAACAGACTAAAATAAAGTTGTGTTTTAAGACTTTTAAGAATTATGTACTTGTTGTACTTCGCGTCATAGTTTAGTGATTTAAGGAAGTGATGTTTGTGTAGAAAATAAAATGTAAACTTTTGTTCTCGTTTTGGCTTGATTGTTGGTAAGGCGCAAAACAATACGATAGGCTATCTGTGTTCTGTCCACGAGTGTTATCGAAACTCGAATTTTAGCGTCATAAGCCTGCAGACTTACCGTTGAGCCACTGGGGGCTTGATGATTTTCAAAAGCACAATAAAAGTGGACAACAAAATATTTTCTCTGCTACTAGAAAAAAAAATGCAACTGTTTCTGATTAATTTGACGATGTTGATTCTAAAAATCATGTCGAAAATTACTGATGACCTCTGGTTTTTGAGTTATGATAAAAGTATTCAAAATATTTTATTATATCGTGAAAATAACAACTTTGTCTTTAATAGCTTTATTTATTCATGGAAAATTGCATTTAAGAATGTATAATCTACATGCTTTGATAAGTCTCTTTCGTGTTCACAGCATGAGAGACAGGATTTGATGGCTTAGTGTTCCCATTGTGCAAAAGTACAGCTTTCAGACTAAATTTAGATGAATCGATAAAAAGTCTCCATTCTTGAAGATGATGTTCATTACCCAATTCTTCAATTAGTGCATCAACATTTCTAAAGAAACACAAAGTATCTTGCATGCTGTAGTGAAAAGCAATACTTTGATGCCAACTTCGGTAAGTTGAAACTCTTGTTCTTTGAGCTAATAAATTCCATTACTGTGAACAAGAGCGAAGAAGCTGCTCATGCTGCTTTGATAGAGACAAGTCATGAATCAGATCATTTAGCTCTTCTTGCGTGATCAGATGAGGCAGTTTATGTTGAGATGCCACAGGAATTACTAGATGAAGATGATTCATTTTCTTCTTCGCGGGATAACTCTTCTGTTTCCCAATTCGCTGGTGGATGTTGCACTGGAAGACCATCCTCATGGGGTACAGGTTTAATTGCAGCTGCAATATCTGAATATTTAATGTATTGTTTAGTTTTGCCTGAATATCCAGGAACATTAGTCATTCAAAAATAACAGTCAGTTAAATTATCTTTAGGCTCATGTCATATCATGGGAACTGCAAATGGCATACTTGCTTTCTTCTTATTCAGCCACTGTGTCAAGCCAGATGTGCAAACTGTATAACATACATGTGGAGCCCAGTGCTTTTCTTGGTCACCAATTTTACACCCAAAATAGTCGTAGTAAGCTACCTTTACCTTGTGTATGATGTTTTTCCTTCATATAACTGTAATATACTTTCCACAAATGTAGCAGAAACTGTTTGGGTGATTTTTGCACTTTTGGACTTTACTTGAACTTGAAGTAGCCAGCATTTCAAATGATTTTCTAAAAAATACAAAATGATTTATGTTTACAGAACTAGAGATTAAAATGTCTTAAAAACAGTGTTTTGGAGAATTATATTATATCGCGTGTATGACGCGAGAAAAGAAAAAGATGACCAACTGAGTGAGTGAAAGGCAACTGAGAGAGAGGCGTCTGACTTCGCCCATTTTATGCTCCATCGAGGAACTTCTCGAATGTTCTAGCAAGCTGAGCACATGAGGGTTTCGTGATTCCCAGGCGGAGCAGGTGAACGTGAGAATGAAGCAAAAGTTGTGCAATTCGCTACAATTATATTCAGAACAAACAACATACATGAACAATGTGTTTGTGTTTGAAGATATCAAAAATGTATGTCTTTTATCCATTAAACTGTCCAAGTAAACTTAATTTCACAGCATAAATCTGTTATATTGAGTTGATTGCATGTTATTTCACGTAGTGCTGAAAAAATATTGAGATATATAATAACTCCAAATCTGGAGGTGATTGACAAATTATGACTACATTTTTGAAATCAGCACCAGAAAATGACCCCGAATCACTTGAATTTTCTCCAGTAACAAGATTTTTGTTGTCCAGTGTAATCCTAAATAATAAACTTGTTAAAAACGCTTAACTGATGTACAATTTATGAAGGTACTGAATAACCATATTTTGTCAAATCTATATGAAACACGAAACAAAAATATTTCGAGGAACACAAAAGTGTTTGATGGTGTTTTAGTGAGGATAGGTGTTACTTCACATCTACATTTACTGAGGAATGCTTCCTAGGAACTATATAAATGAGTGACTGACCACAAATGTGATTGGCTTGATGGGTAGTTCCCTTTGTGAGCTGCAGCTGTTCCTCCTGTGTTGGTAAAGTTGGATATGGTCAACACTAGTTACAGATGATGGCAATCTTACATAAATGGTAGCAAACTTGAAATACAAGATGACTGGTATATTAAAAATCTCTAATCAAGCTCCCTTGACTTTAAACACGAGAATATGATCATTTAAAGTTGTCTCTCCTGTTGATTGGGGGCAGCATGGCTCTTTGTCCTTTGCGTTTTGGACTCGTAGACGGATAGTTGGAGTAGAGGTTTGCTTGCGTTATGCTTATGTGTCTTTGAGTAAGACACTTTACCCCAATTGTTTCAGTTCACCCAGCTCTCTAATAGGTACCAGCTGCTAGCTGGGGCTAACCTGAAATGGACTGGCATCCCATTCAGATGGAATGTGTGTGTGCCAATTAAGCCAGAGTTCAGCACCGGATCGTATAACATTAATATTGGGGTTTTGACACTCGCGGTGGCAGAACATAGATAACCCATTGTGTAGCTTAACATTAAACAAACAAACAAAACGCACAGTTGCTTTATTTATGTCACATTTCTGCTTCACTATCATATGCGATTTTCGTTGATTTCATAAGTAGTTTATTAGGTTTATACAGTAAAGCACAAGCCAATGTGCTACAATACTTAACTTTTTCTTTTGTTATGTATGGTAATTTGTATGTTAAAAATTATCTAAAATTTGAATTTAGTTGTTAGTATAATCTCAATTACAAAAAAAAAATCGTGACTAACGTTTCATCTATTATAGTTTCTTGTATTTCTGAAAGTTTCGCAGTATTGTAAGACTTTGTTTCCTCCTTCTCGCAAGGTTAGTAGACCTACGCGTCTTCCCACAAATTTATAGATGCGTATGTTTTTGAATGAATAAATTAATTTATTACAAACCTTTTTACAGTGGCCTAATGAACCAAAAATATTTTCTGATGAAGATATCAAAACGTTAAGTCGTGCTGTTGCCAGTCGTCAAAGGGATTTTAACACAATACTGAATAAGATACTTGTTCCCAGAGTTCCCGGAACGACTGGACACGACAACGTTAAAAAGGTAAAACAGAATTAAGTGAAATATTTTATTTCAATTTAACTTTGTATTATTTTCATATCACGGTGCGAAAGATTGAAAAACGGTCTGATATTCATAATCAGAAACATGCTAGAACTGTGAATATTTCTCAAAACATTCTGGTCCATCACGTATTTCAAATAAGAAATGTGTAAAAATAGCGATTCAGGTGCATATTTCGTCTTCCACAAATCACTGCCAAAAAGACCTTTTTTTACAGCACGTGAAGTCTACAATTAGGCTAGACTGTGACAGCCAAACATCTACTTCAAACACTATATATACATACAGTGCAAAAAATTTAAGGTTAAGTTGTTGAATACTGAAAGCTAGCAAAGTAATGAAAACCAGTAGGCTTAGACAGTGAGGGTACAACAACCACAAATAAAATACAACAATGCCACTTCTGCTGTTTCCTGAAGCCGAGTTTTATTTTTTATTTGAACATATAATTATGTATTTCAACTAATAAAAACAAAACCAACATACCGATTGTGCATCTGCAATAATTTTCTTTCAAACCCATGAAATACTTGAATTGGACAGACAAGAACAACCCTTTAACAAAGATCAAATCTAATAAAAAATACATACATCAGGTGTGAAAAGAAGGTGCGACCAAAAATGGATTTGAGTGTGCAACTTAAAAGAATGAAATCAAAATTAGCGGCCAAACTGGTAGCTACACTTATAGCATTGATAAAAAATTTACAGCAAATATTTATTCAATTGTTAACCAGGCCGCGTTTTACGTTCATCTTGGGGCGTGATGATGAGTAAAACAAAATTGGTCAAAACTGAGCGATTTTTGTTGAATAACTTTGCACAAGTGACATATATTGAGACCAAATTTGACAACTAATTGTAGGTTGTAAAGATCTATCAGTGTACCAAGTTTGAAAAAAAAATCCATGAAAGTTAAGTACTCTCTTTATCAAATACAGTTTCCGTACATGCGATGCGAAAAAAAAAGGAAGAAA
>NW_013668209.1:15048-26755 GCF_000517525.1 Limulus polyphemus
ATATATATATATATGTAATGTGTATGTATGTATTTCTCAACAACGGATAGATTTAATGAAAATGATTTTTTGGTTTTATTTAAATAGCACGATAAATTTTTACGAGGTTAAAATTAACATACAGTAAGATACTCTAATCTCATAAGGTTTAACATGTTATAACAAATTAAGGTAAAACACACTAGATTTGACAATGTTAAAGTTAATCAACTGTAAGATACTTTAATCTCACAAGGCTGAGCATGTTATATTTAATTAAGGTGAAATACGCTAGCTTTTGAAAGGTTGAAGTTAACCAAAAATAAGATAATCCTACAAAATTGAATACAGTTTTTCACGTTAAGATAAAAAGTAGCTAGGTTTTACAAGGCTAAAGTTAATTATATGTAAGAATTTGATCTTAGAAATTTTAACATGTTATAGATAGTTATATAATTGAAGGGCAATAATCTTAAAGAACATTATAATGTATAAAAATAACTGTATCTATCTTGGAATTACCAAAAGTAAAGCTTAACTCTGGGAAAATTTTCTTAGGATCTTTATAGGCAGGATTGAAAATACATGGCCAGTGTGGATTCTGGATGGTCGAAAGTTCAGCCAGAAGTGTAAGTTTAAAAGTTGTAATAGCCCAGTTGCAAGTAATATCTGCTGTAAAAACAGATTTTGCTTAAAGCCAACATTTGAGGGCGAATGCAACATGTCTCTGTAATACAATTCCAACATGACCAATTTTAACACCAGACAAATCGTGAAAACACAGAAAAATCGAAAACTGTCTATATCAATGCTTCCAACAGCCAGATAAGTACTTCTAGTGTCTTTTTCTTGTTGGCTGAGTCAAGATGACACGAAACAGTCCTCTCACTATCCTCTGATTTATTAGTATCAAGTTCTGATTCCTCTTCTAGGTATAACACTAAAAGTTCATCTTTAGTTTACTAAAATGTTTTTTTATATTTATTGCAGTCATGCTACTTCTGCAGTTTGTGATTTGATAAGCCAAACTGTCCAACCAAAACTGTTCACTAAAGCCATATCCAGTCTCCACGTTCGAACTTTCGTTTTTTCATTGCTTTATCATAGGATATTTTCTGCCATATGGTGGCCATTCCTAGCTGCTGGCATGAAAATTCATGTCTATCAACTAATGCAGACCTTAATCACTCCACATATTCTTGTGGACAATATGGCATTTATGCTCTAGGGGCAGAACATATAATCATGGCGTGGGGTAAGTGTTCATCCCAGTTGAGAAACAAAGATTGCAATCATCCACTTGGTAGCCTGAATTACCTATTCTGCTAAACCATCAGACCAGTGATGATATGGTGAGAGGCTCTCAACCTCACTTGTTGTTTTAATGCAAAGCTACACAATAGGCTATATGCACTGTGTCCATCATGGGGAATTGAACCCCGGATTTTAGGGTAATGAGTCCATAAACTTACAGCTGATGCGCAGTTCAATCTCATCTTCACGACTCTAAACACTTTACACAGCTTAAAAATATACTTACTGCTCAAAGTTTCTCCTTGATCCATGTGAATTTCCCCAGTTGTGCTATTTCATGATATTCAGTGTTCAGATAACACATCAGCAACAGATTGTGCTAATGTATGAACTAGTAAAATTATTTCAGTTCATTTGGTGAAGCAATCACTAATGGCCAGTAAATACAAATTATCTTGTTCAAGCTCTGGAAAGGAACCAGATATGTCCAGGAATATTCTCTATAACAAGGAACCAACAAATCTTTGCCAGATTTCACACTGTTTTAACCAGTTTTCCTCTGGATAATACACAAAGCACCGTACAGTGCTTGCACCATTGCTCAAGATATCGACTCGAAATGTGAGCAAAAGACTTCTTTGTCACATTAGCACATGTAAAAATAGAATAGCAGAAAAGTGGTGATATAATAGACACATGCGAATATGAGCCATCTTGGTGGCGTATACCCCTCTCAATATGCAAAGTGTATTTCTTGCCTGAGAGTTCCCAGGACCACTAACCATCTCGCACATTGAGGACCAAGTACAGTGGCTTATAACAATGGCACAGCACACCTTTTGCATTCATAGGTGCTTATACAAAAGCCACAGGTTATGCATCTCTGTACTACATTTCTAGATCTGTAGCAGTCATGTTCCATCCTGTTTCGTAGCAAAAAGCACTCAAACTAGGTTTCGGTTCTTCAACTTCTCTTCTAGAATTTTTGAGGTATCATAAGTAGTCTATATCCTAGTGAAATCATCAGCTACTGTATGATTGGACATCACAGCTGCCGTATTTGCCATGATTCCCACACAGTATACAGGCTCAGGAAATACAATGAATACAGACTCACCATATGACAAGAAAGAGTTTCTGCGTATGTGTTATGGGCCCAGCCGATGATATACAACAAAGTAAAACACAATTGTTAGCCACTGAAGTGATATATGACCCACAGAAACAGTCCACTTTCTATAACAGAGATAATTATGATAGTGCTGAAAAAATAATACATCTGCGAGCAGTGCTTTCTTTGTCATGCAATATCTACATTCAGGAGTCTTCAGAGTACGACCAACATACAGTTATGTATTGTACTCAGTCCTGTATCTACAACAACTCTTCTCCAATTTCACTATCACTGACATCAGTATTTAACAGGAATGAAAAATTTCTCTAGAATTTAAAATGGCACTGCGACTTTCTGAACTATCAAGTAATTTTGGTAGTGAGGTGTTTATTTGAAACCTTGCTGTAATTGCACTGTCTAATCCAGTTGTGGCAGAATTTCTGCAGAACATAAAGTGCAATAATTGCAAGATACGTAGTTGGGATAATTGATGTTATTAGATATAATATTAAGAAAATTTACAATTGGCCAAACTATAAACGATTGCTAGAATTTCTAATACACCTGAAGGCTGAAAGGAGTTTGTAATCCTTGTTTTCCAAGCACATGCATGTTGTTGCATTTACCTATCTAAATTCAATACAGAGCCTTATCATACCAACCTTCTTTCTGAATATTACTACAGAAATGAGTAAGCACTCTCTGAAGGCTGTAATGATTCTATCTTTTAACATTCACTGCTTTTAAGTTCTGGCCATCTCCCTAGTTTTTCATGGATGTATTTGCAGTTGCTTTATCAGATGTGAATCACCTGTATCTATGTGATAGCAAGTTACTGCATTCCAACCCAAATGGCTCTTTGGTCTCATAAACATATCTATTCAACCAACAATTCCCTGGGTTTCTATCATTATGTTAGATTTATATTACATGCACAGTTATGATTTATCAACTTCATATATTCTTGAAGCTATGTATTTGCTTTTGGACATGGTAGCTAGTTCTAGTTACATCCTCTTCACTTATCGTTATGATGATCTTTCCAGTGGGAATATAAATAGCCAAGTGTCCATAATGGCACAGGAACACCAAATCAGACAGCTATGATACATTATATTTTGACCCATGGAAAACCACTTGCAGAAGCAGATTTATGGTAAGGGAAGGAAATGGGTCCAAGCTCCCCATCCCAAAATAGTTTGTGTATTTAACATCACGTACAATTAGAGACAGACAACTGATGCCCATACAACAATTTTTAAGTATATACAACTTTATGCTTCCTCTGATTACATAGTGCCAACTTACCAGTCCATTCATAGTTATACACAATTGCCTAGGTCCACAAAGTTTGTAAAAAAAAACAACTTAAGTTTCTCAGAGAGGGGGCAAATCTCTCTCTTATACTCTTCCCTTGCTCAGTTGCTTTGTTCCTTCATTCTGACCAAGAGTTTGTCTTGGATATGCCACTGACTTGTGTCTCCCTCCTCAACATTCACTTATTCAACCCACTGTTCTTGGGCCCAGTATGGCTTTTATTAGATAGTTTTTCCAGAGAAATACGGTTCATCTCAATGTCAGAGTGTCCCCAATAGCAGAACCAAAATAATAGACAACTACCTTCATCCTATGATAATATCTAGACATAGTAGGAGATTTGTCTCTTTATTCATATCTAGTCAATCACCATTTGTTAAGATGAAATCTATATCAACTGACTGGAGTGCTCAGTTGAATCAACCACTGGACCATTCAAACCAAACATCAGGCATTGCACCACCTGTCTTTCAGTCCGTCCATTTCAAGCAGTGGCCTACTTGAAACGTTTAAGGAACTTTCCTTAGATGTACCCTTGAATGTTGGGGGAGATTTGGCTTATCTCGCCAACATGAACCCATAGCTGTAAAACAAAGTATCTCCAGAGGCGTCTCAGTCAAACCCAGACTAAAACACCTACGATGTCAATGGCGGGTGGTTTTGTTGGTATATAGGGACCCTATGTTTTAATAAACATTTGATCCCTGTTACTGGGCAGAAAAACAACAAGTTTCCATGAGAAGCTCATCTTCAAATGCTGCTTGACTCCAAGGCTTTCCTCAACTCACAGTGGTACTGAAAACATGTGTTCAGTCACAGAAAGGCCAACGTCTGACCCATTGGTCACCATCCTTATCTTCTGCACTGACCATTTCCTTTTAAACTCATGTTACGGAAAAGTTAATAAATGTGCAGAAAAGGACACCAGTCAAGAAAAACAGAAACCTCCAATAACACATGCTGGTAATGACACCAAACTAGTCTTACTATCTTACTTCGCGGATCGTTGGTGCACTGATTAATCTCACAACTAAAGAAAGTAATAACCGCATTAGTAGTAATAAATGCAGAAATTTTATCAGAATTAAATTAGAATTTCTGATTCTGAAGGAATTAAAAAATATCAACAACACCAAACACAATATGTAACAAAGCTAAAACCTATCGTTATTTATGATACAAAAAAATCAAAAGTGGGGAGAAAACTAAGTGCAGTGTTGTTCTCTAAAACAAGAAAACATTTTACTTCAGAAATCCTGAATGAACTCTACAGAAGATCTGAATACGACTTAGAAAGTATGATGAATATGTTCAAAACACAACAGTGCATGCATTACTCATATCATTAGTTATTCCACCAACACAGTTAGGAAGGATATATTAACAGGGTGTCACAAAAATTCGATCCATAGTACACTGTACAAAGTACATAATATGAAAACCTATACATTCTTGCAGCAACATCTTCCATATAGAGGTATAAGTGACAACAGAGGGGAACAACTCATACAAATAAGTAATCACGATAACTACAAGTTATTCACATTACAGAACTCATTTATGTTGTTAAACTTATATGTACAGTTGTGCGCATCTTTGTATAAAAAGTTGATAAGTTTTAGTTGACCATGTCTAAACTAAAAGGAAAAGAAATACCAAGTACAATTTGCATATTACAGCTAATTTTCTCGGTGCGTTATATAATTGTCATGGTAATACTTATAATGTGCATTCTCTGGTAAAGTGGGGGCCAACGGGTAAATAGTAAGACCACAACAGCAAGGTATCCTGAAAGAGATTGTCACAATTCGTCAGACTTGAAGTGCATATTTCACAATAAGTTATCATTTGGACATCAAATGGAGACAAGTTCACCTCACATTTATTGCCATAGTTAACTATCAACACCTATAGTCATGCGTACCTATATAGTATCTTTATCTGCGGGTCATAAAACCCACTGTATTTGGCACTATGGGAAAATTCATGTTGACAATGTCCAGCTGAAGAAGGACATTTTGATCAAGCAATCAGTCTAACCAACTTCATATGCTGTTCAAGAGAACAACTCACTTGTATACATAACTGATAAAGCCCTACAAAACCAAAGTCAATGTTAGTCCAAGGAAGTTGTTCAGGTAAACTTCTGCCAATGTTCATCCAAAAATTTCAACTAAGTGCTTCGAAACGAAGGATCTCAGAACCGTTTTAGCCTGTTGGTATATCAGAATATCTAGCGATAATTAGCATTCATATCAGTCATCAATTAATATTGATTTCAAATAAGAGCAAGCTACTTACTTAGACCAAACTATAAAACAATTCGATAATGATTAAAGTTGATTATACTGTTCTTACTTATAAAGATTAGAACGTATTATTTCATTAATTTAGTGCCTTGACTGTTAACGATATTTTGGTTGTAATCCCAATGATATTTCAAACAGTTCGGTTAGCTTAGACCTGAATTCATATAATAAGCTAAGGATCCAAAATAATCTTTATAATAAAAACATAATAAGCAAAAATATAAAATACTGTAGTTAGATATTTTAAACATTCTAAAGAAAATAGTATATTTTTTCTTGTGGAACACATAAGCACTAGTTGTTTGCTTTGTATACTGCAATTACACCTCATAACAGTAACTGTCCAAATCTGTAGTGACCAAATGAGTCTCAAGCAAAAACACTAAATCCCTTAACTAGGAAGCTTGAAAATAAGGATTTTCACACACTGACAACTGTTAATATCGTAGTCACCAAGGCTCCAAGTCACACAACTATCCTAACTGTTGAAAGTTATGGCTAACACAAAATATTATGGTTTATAAAGTAGGTATCTTGACTAACTTTTGACAATGGAATCCTGCAGCTATTTTAATCGTCTTAAATATAACAGTATTTTAACAACTGATTGATTTTTAATACCAGCTATACCAAATTCAAGGTAGATGCTGATGACATGTGTGTGATTTCCTGAATAGTCGGGCTGTTCTACTTTTGGCTCAACCTTCTCTGTCTTATCATAAATAACCGTGGTTTCTTTTTCTTCATAAGCCCAATCAAGATCAAACAACACATTGTTCTCTAATTTATCCTCCTCCTCAAAGTTTGATTTCATGCAGCAAGTAGTTGACTGATTTAGCTATTTAAAGACAGCAAAGAAGCAGTCCAGCCATAATTGAGCTGTTTACACAGTAGTGGCACATATCAAATTCATATTCATTCTATTACTGTGGACACTAAAGTATATTCACTGGGTGATGGACTATGCATTACATTAACTAATAAGTATATTCACTAAAGTATATTCACTGGGTGATGGACTATGCATTACATTAACTAATAAGTATATTCACTAAAGTATATTCACTGGGTGATGGACTATGCATTACATTAACTAATAAGCATACTTTATTTACAATCATAATAAGGTTGCAAACAACAAGTTGATTTTTGCTCTGTCACTTTATATGCATTTATGGTATACAACGAGTGTTAAGCGCAATCAGTTCAGTCAAGATTCACAAACTTTGTAAGTACATGCTTGACTACCTGGATAACATGTTGTTCAGCAAAACAATCAGCTAAAATGCACATCTTCATCACTTAGCACCTTAAACAACTAAGCAACCAATAGGCATTTGATGTTCATTCCTTGATACACGTGAATATTTCTTGATAATAAAGTTAGAAAAAACTTTCTTTACACTACAGATAATTAATTATATAGGAACTTTTATTTTAACAAACGTTTCGCCTTTTTTTCTGACTAGTGCTATCCATAGTTCAGCTCATTCATTAGCATCTTGACTAAAGTTTAACGAATTTATTAGCAATGGACTATGCTGATGTGTCAACCAATTGATAAGTTTCAGCTCAATTGGTTTGAAGTGAATTGACCGGAAGAATCACTTTTGCATCATGATTTAGTTTGTTTGTAGTTAAATACGAAGCTACACAATGGGTTATCTGTGCTCTGCCCACTACGAGTATCGAAACCCGGTTTCTAGAGGTATAAGTCCGCATACATACCACTGTGCCTCTAGGGGGCTTTTCATCATGGAAGTTCAAAAGTTCTCCTGCCTTAACTTTAGCATACCCAGATCGGTGCATCTTTTCAGAAAAATATAATTGCACCGTCGAATTAAAGAAAACATATTTGCATTCGTTCTTTCCCACAATTTTTTATAGATATGTTGGTTTTGGGTTGATTTTTAGTGTGTTTCAAACAAAAATAATTAGTGTTTCTTACCTTATTTAACTTTTTCTTTTCTTGGCAAAATACGACTCTCATAACCCCTAAGAGAAACTTCGAAATAGTGTTTAACAATATAACTCAGTGTTTTCCAAACTGTGGGGCGCGCCCACTGAGAGCGGCCCTTTGACGGGAGAGTCCAAAAATAACGACCGAAGGAACAGAAGATGATGGAGACGACGATAACCTCACAAACTATCACTTTCCTCTCAAAGCTTTTTTTTTATTATTTTTTGCACTCGCATTTAGTCACTTCTTACAAGTATTTTTTTCATTAAGAAAATTATTAAAATCAGCTAAAGAAATGTTGTTTTTGCTGTTATCACTTGTGAAAATCATTTTAATATGAAGTGGGGGAGGGGGACAACAGAAACTTTGCTGAGTTGAGGGGAAGCCGCTGTTTAAAGTATAGGAAACTATGTTATAACTTCAATAAAAGTGTAGTTGTATCGATTTTAACCAATCACAGTTGCTCAGCCTCGGTTGTCTTCGTAGGTGAAGTCTTAAGCTAGTGATCCAAACACGCTATGAAAAGTTTTTTTTTTATCCGCGGCTCATGGAATAGCTCTGAGTTTTCAAGTAAAAACTTTTAGCTCATAGTTCCGTCATCTCTTAACCGATTTGAGATCTAATTACAGTTTTGGACTCAGGAGGTCAAACCCTCTCGATTAATATATTTGACCACGCCCAAAGTCTCAGATTAATTTACTCTAATCCTGCCTAAAATAATTTCAATTTGAGGATAGGCTAGAAGAGATCCTGATGAGTAATAAAATCGAATCGGATATACGTGCGCCCCACGCTAGGTATTGCTGGCGCACAAAAATATGGCTAATAAAAAGGAAAAAAAAATAAAAGGTCTCACATATTAATTTACTCTAATCATGCCTAAAAGAATTTTAAGTGCCGCAGCTATTGTGGATTCCTTATTATTGTTCTTGTTTTTTTCTGTTCGATATGGCTTTCGGTTCAATTCATGAAACAATTCATACAACGGGTGCATCGAGTCGGGCATTTTAGAGTTAAAGCCCTCGGGACCCCTAACTATTTAAATTTATGTGGTTCACAGAACCCTACACTGATACCTGATCAGGCAAGTTCCTCAGGTTGCAATCTCTTATATGAAAAATTACATGTTTCCCCAGCAAGTAATACATTAACTAGTTCTGTGTCATCTACCTCCTTCTCCCAGATATCCTGATTTATCACCCATAAAGTTTACCCAGTAATGAGATCGTCATTACTTATGTGGTTCTTGTGGAAATTCAGTAAATTGGCAAGTTCTCAACATGTGGTGGGCAAATTCACCTGTTTTACTATGTTGCTGCCCCACATTATGGTAATGGATACTCCTGCGGAATTAAAATCCAATACACAGTCATGTTTTCTGAATTCTTAAACTTCACACATGATTTCAGTGATACACGCAAGTGGTGAACTTTCTACACTACAAGTAATAGCAGTTTGACAAATACTAAAAATGCAAGAAGTTCTTTCTTCGTTGTGCAGTATTGTCACTTAAAAAACATAGTTAAACAACAAGCTTAAGCGCGCCCTCTGTCACCTGTGACAACACCATACCAATTCCACTGGCACTGGCGTCAGTATACAAAATGAATAAACAATCTTGTTGAGGATAATCCGACACCAAATTTCCAAGCATCTGAGCAGTTGATACACTTTGTCATAATTTTTCGTTCAACCCAAAATACAAGTCATCTATAATCAGATCCGATAAAGGCGTTGCCTATCTTAGGAGGTTAGCCACATACCATAGAAAATGTAATAAAAAAATCTAGAAGGCTGTAAATATTTAAACAAATGTGGGACCAATCCTTTGATCTTCACAGCATCAGTAGACATTTTGCTCTAGCCTAAAATGTGACCAAGAAAGTTTACCTGAATACATATAAACACATGCTTTCCTGATTTTAGTTTCAAACATGCGTTTTTTATCTGCTGAAACATAAGTCTCAGGTTCTGCCCAGCAGACTGAAAGTGTAATTAAATACTAAACATCTCTCCCACTGCAGTCTTTTCACTACTAACTCCATCAATCTCTTAAGTTCCGGTACATTATATATGGCAAATGGCAAGACAATAAATGGACAAAAGCCGTCCAGAGTGCCGAAGGTAGTCTTTGATCTACTCTTATCAACCATTTCAAGTTATCTGTAGCTAGCTGTGACATCTAGCATATTTGACGAATATGTAATTTCCATTGTGTCCAGACGTTTGTCTGTTCATGGTTTGTAACTACACTTAATTGTCTGAAGCCAGAATAGAATCTTGGCATGCCGTCCTTCTTTCTCATAATAAATACTGGAGTTCACAAAACACCCTTTAAAGGTTGTACTTTTCCAGCTTTCGTAATTTACTCTATCTCAGTTCTGGCCACATCCCCTGCGCTGCACAACACCCTGCACACTGGCTATTTTATTGAACTCGTGTGTGTCTGGGTGATGATTTTGCCTAGTTAATTTACCATAAATGTTGACGGAGTTATCTGTTTAAAGTCACCATCACTTGACTGTGAAAGCAGATACACATGCCAATTCTTGACTGTCAAGTTGCTAAGATGTGCATGACATCAAAGGTGCCAGTTCTTCTTGGTGCTTTATAGCACCATCATTCTTATGAATGTGGTTCTTATGCATAAGATCAGAAGTGTAATAAATCACAGCTGAATACACATTGTCACAGCACATTCTTTAGCTTTCACACAACTTTTGGCATATTTAGTAGCCCATTTTTCCACCTAGAAGAATTTTGGCTGTGTTAAGGACTACTGATGATCTGAAGCCTCTCCTTACGGACTATCTTATTGTTGTTATTTATGGTACTGAGAGCAAGCAATCATAAAACACAATACAAGATTTGAACAACTCTCTTTTTTTTTAGATATCCATACTGTAAGTGTATATTTTCTTTTCTTTAAATGTTTGAACTATCAACCAGAGGGAATTCAACCAACAGACAACATATACCACCAGTCCTTGGGCTGCTTTTTATCAGTGAACAATGGGGTTGACCGTACATTATAACGCCCCCATGGTTGAAAGAACGAGCATGTTCGAAGCCTGGTTTAGATCTCGCTATCTGCAGAATTGCCAGTCGAGGGCCCTAATTTTCACGTAAATAAAATCATACACACGCATATCTCTCTCTCTCTATATATATATAATATGAAGTTGAAAATATACTGGTTTATATTTGAATTTTGATCTTAAATATATATATATATACATATATACTTGATCTGCTAGTGACAGATTAAGTAACCTTCAAGCTTCATCTTATTATGCATTAGTTTTGCCTGCATGCACTTAAAATTCTCTTTTCGTGGTCTTGCCTACTTGCCCTTTTATGGAACGGCCACATAACTTAACCAGTAACTGAATATGATAACATATATCATATGACAAGTCAAAATTGTAAATTTCAATTTGTAACCACAGGACAATCATATTAGCAATTTATGTGTAAGCATGTATTTTATTAGGTCGTCAAGAAATGAATGTCGAATTTTGGAGCACTTTCATTAACCACCCCTAAAAAACGTACATCACGTATAATAGTTAAACTAACCGCCTACACGTCACGTTAATATAGCCTATATAATGTGTAAAGTTTAGTATACTCTAATCCCTTATAGTGATGGCATACAACGAAACACACATTCGGCATGTAAGCCACAAAGAATATTAAAGAAGTTTATGGAAATGTTTTGAACGCTCGTAAGTGTCAACGATGGTTCAGCAAATTTCATTCAGGTGACTTTAG
>NW_013668209.1:27669-36928 GCF_000517525.1 Limulus polyphemus
TAATTTCTTGACGACCTAATACTTTTTAACATTTATGATAAGTATTGTTTCTTTTAATAATATTTTAGTGATGGAAATAATTTGTCAGTTGTTTTAAATCTACATGGATATGACAGTTGATGCCCCCCAGTGGCATAGCAGTATGTCTGCGGACTTGCAAAGCTAGAAACCGGGTTTCGATACCCGTGGTGGGCAGATCACAAATAGCCCATTGTGTAGCTTTGGGCTTAATTCCAAACAAACAAACAATGACAGTTAATAGCAATAATGACTAAATCTAATACTTTTCATGAGCCATTATTGGCTTCAATTAATAAATATTATAGTTCTTATTATCTTTTTCAGTATATAATAGATTCCATGAAGGCATTACAGTGGGATGTGGAGGTCGACAGCTTTCTTGATGCAACGCCACAGGGCTATAAGGAATTTGCCAATGTCATTGCTACACTGAATCCAGAAGCATGTCAACGTCTTGTACTTGCATGTCACTATGATTCTAAATTCAGTAGAAACGAAACTTTACTTGGAGCTACTGATGCCGCTGTGCCTTGTGCAATGATAATACACCTGGCTAGAGTTCTTGACAGACAGTTGAAGATTCAACAGACAAAGGTACGTCATGCAGTTTGGGTTATTATTTTCTATCATCATGAAACATGATCTGTGCAAAAAAAAAATTATTCTATCAACAAAAATCTCAATCATTTACTTTTACTTTTTAATCTCTATCCTAAGCTTTAATATGGACTGATTCAATGTTATCACGTAGAAATTTTGTTAAATAATTGTTGTCCATCATTACAGTATAAGTATAAC
The DNA here is from genome assembly GCF_000517525.1 of Limulus polyphemus. NCBI lineage: Eukaryota > Metazoa > Arthropoda > Merostomata > Xiphosura > Limulidae > Limulus > Limulus polyphemus. The sequence continues at coordinate 28,489 of NW_013668209.1, forward strand.
ACTCACTTGTTTAAAGGACTGGTAAACAATATTTCACACTGAACATTTCTAAAATGATTATGTGTAATAATATTATGTAAAATTAATTAAAAACATGCTCAAACTAATTACTGTTATAAACTGAATCTTTCAAACTATTATATTTGCCACAACTTTTTTTTCCATTCACTACAATTTTAATCAGTGAATATTTCTACATCGTTTTGTTTTAATTTTTTCAATGTGCTTGGAATGTGTCTTCTCAAAGTTGATTGATATAACAACTTTTTTAGAGTTTATTTTGGAAACAATTCATTTATGCTTTTAGATATATTATGATTTAGTAAAACTAATTGTGGATATTAACTGGTAAATTCGACATTCTGTAATTTACACAGGCTTATAGGTTTATCTTTAAACTATGCATATGAAGATTCGTAGTTTCTGACCATTTACTGCAAAAATGAGCTACTCACGTTAGAGGCGTGAGTGAGTGATGGTGAAATTCCATTATAAAATAGTAACTCAAGAGTTCATGCTGAGTACTGTTGACAAATTATCTTAACTCTAGTCTGTAGGTACAAAATTAGGAACGGCTACGTGCATATAGCCTTGTATAGCTGTCTGCAAAATTCTCAAACTCTTTTTGTTGAGTAGAATAAAAGTTCCTTGTAAACAATATTTGACTCTTCTTTAAGGCTGATATTTTGTACCCTCAACGTGAATGGAACTTTATAGACACATAGGTTTATCAGTTAAGTAAGAGAACTCTAAGATTGGGGCATAAATATCCCAAATTTTGAGCTGCTAACAGGATAGAAACAACAAGTCAATGGCACCTCCTGGTTTTGTGACTGTTCTTAACGAAATAGCAGAATTGACTGTCATGGTTGTAATACTCCAACAGCTGAATGTTCACAGCTTGTTCAGTGACATATGTTGACTGGAACCTTGGGTTTTCTGCTCTTCAACTTGGCACACCAGCCCAACCATTCTTTCAGCTGCCTAATAGGAATTAGTGATAGCCTTGAGTAGCTCATGAATATTATAATCATGAGGAACTGAATTGTTTTACCAATGCCAGGAGTATAAAAATTACTTTTTAAGTCATTGCACTTTGGTCTTAACAGCTGAACACCGTCTTATAATTATTCCAAATTGCAGAGTGTGTATGGAGGCGAAATTTAATTGTGAAAAGCATGATAAAATGAGTTGACTACTGGGTGATGGTACCAGGGGTTATTTCAACAAATGCTGACCACACATGTGGAGAATGGTTATATCACAGGAGGTAGGAAAAGTCATTTTACTGATGTTACCAGTGGCCTTTCGGCCGTACAGTGTCTTACTGAGTCCATACATTTGATTTTCCTAACTACATCATATGGTATTTTGTTTTCCAGCAGTCTCATTCCCTCTGAATGTTGATGAAAACTTTCCATGGTTGCCACTTTCACCTTACTGGTGCTTAGGAAGTCAGTATTTTGTAAATACTGTTGTGTTTGATTTGATAAAGGAACTTCTCCTGCAAACTTGTCAGTTTCATCATTTGGCTTTACACTTGTATAGCCTGACACATACATCCATCCACTTGGTGATCTTATCGTGCACTTGTTTTGTTTTCTGAATTTTATGCAGCACCAACTTTGAGTTAGTCTCATATATGATGTTGGAAGATATGTCTATTTGTATTCCATTGCTTTCAGCATTCCAGTGGAGTGCTTTCTTTATTACTTCCAGTTCCATTCTTCTGCTGTTTGTGAGAAGCTTTAATGCTCCACCAGCCTTATGCAGAATGTTGTTACTCTGCCCAACAGTGAATTCCCAAACCAGCTCTTTGACTGTCTGTGTTGTAGGAACTACATATGGCGTACCTGATGATGACAAAACCTTGTCGAAACGTTGTACATTTGCTGTCATGTTAAACTTATATTAAAGTTTTTCTTCATTGCCCATTTAAGCCATCTCCAGCCATTATTATATGGCTATGATGATAGGTGGTTGTCCATCCTGGTCTTGAAATAAGTGCTGACATGTTTTTCTGCTTCACCCCATACCCAATCTCCACATTATCTGTGTTAGACTAATTTCGACAGATCCCAGTGACACCAGACGTTTATTCCAGATGAGGTCATCTGAAATCTTAGTTTTGATTATTCATAGCAGTGATGAATTTAGAGCAGCTGTCAATCTGTGGATGTTCCCTGAAGTGTATTGAAGTGTCTGTGGAGTCGTTGTGGAGGTGAAATTTTGCAATGGAGAAGTGGATTGGATAAATGATAGAATGCGTTTTCTTATACTACAAGGCCACAGTGAATAATTTTACTTGTAGGTACTGTTTTTTGATGCTCTATAATGTTGCTGAGGCTTGTGGAGTATAATATGGCTTCGGTGGGGTGGGTGAAAAGTATTAAACAGGTGTTTTCTATCTTCTCAATCTTACCTAGCCGTGTAGCACTCATACTAATCATTTTCTGCACGTTAGTCAGGATGGAGAGAATAAGACTTATACATTCTTCAGCTCTATCTCCTATTGCAACTTTCAGTGTATTGATGCCTGTGGGAGATGCAGTTATCATGGTGTTTTTGCGGCGTGTGAAGTTGAGTTGTCTCTCAGATGTTACCTCCAAGGTATTTCAATGTTTCTTCCAGAGAGATATCAGTGACTGAGTGTGCAGAATATAACTGCAGCTTTGATAGTACTGATGACCATACCTGTCTCGTTGTACTATTTTCTCATTCTAGCAAAGGATGGTTGCATCTTGTTAGACTGTCAATGTGAACTAAATACATGGTGTATACCTTGAAGAGGACTGGCGAGATTGGTGATTCTTGAAGCAAACCATTACTGATGGTGATCCAGTCTGACTTCCAGCTTCCATACTTCATGATGCATATTTTGATAGTTAATATAGCTAGGCCCATCTTACACGTGTTACACTGATGCTGATACTGAGCATTTTTTAAAACAAAACTGGACTCTATGGTAGGCATATTCTAAATTTAAAGCTACTTCCAAGGTGTTCTGACCAGCTTCAAAGCCTTCGAATGTATCAGCAACATTGATTCGGGTTTTTCTTCCTCATCAGTTTAAAAGGTTTAAATATATAATTATGACAAAACCAGGCAACACAAATGGAATTGTACTGTTGAATAAAACATTATTAATAATATTAATAAAGTTCATTATATTCAAATAGATCAAACTAAATTTAATAAGTTGTAGAAACCAAGAGTCATCCGGTTGGACAGCGGTAAGGCTTTGGATTTACAACCCTATAATTAGCGATTCGATTCCCCTCGGTGGGCACAACTGATAACCCAATGTGGCTTTGTTATAATAAAACACACACGAAACCAACAGTAAAAAAGTTTGCAAAAATATTTATTACACTTACAGAAATAAAGATTAATAGATTATAATGAATATAAATTGCTGAGACTATCATGATCGCGTGCGTGTATTTTATAAGGGTTAGCTAAAGTACATTAGGAAGAAGGTCTAATAAGACGGATTGTTTCTAATATTGGCAGGTTTTCGTGTAAAACATATCAAGTCAATAAGTATTAAAGAACTTGCTATTTCAGACACGTTTCATTATGTGAAATAAATGCAAAACTTAAATTTTGTAAATAGTGTTTATTGTGCTTCCGCTGATATTGGTGTAACATACAATATTGTTGTTAATCTGTTAATCAGGATAACTAAAACAGGTTCTCTAGGCCAGGCGGTTAGGGCGCTTGATGCGCAATCTGAGGGTCGCCGTGTGGGCGTTAAAATGTGACGGTCAATCCCACTATTCGTTGGTAAAAGAGTAGCCCAAGAGTTCGCGGTGGGTGGTGATGACTAGCTGCAGTACAAAATCAAGATGAATGTATACTACCTTTTATAGATGTAATGGTTGAAAACTAACATGGGATTTTTAAGTGTGAAACATGTTATATAAAGACTTTACAGGTTTATATTCTAATTATAATATCTTTGTTCCTGATTTATATAAGATTGATTTAATTAGGATTTTAATACATACAAGATAAATTACACCTCTATTAATTTAGTAAAATAATTTAATATCATTGAAATGTTCTTAATAAAAAATGAGCTTCCATGTAAAACTGTATGTAAAGTTATTAATGAATATTTGATCAAACAGTATTTGTCCCTAGAGATAAAGATTACAGTCCATAAACATAGTATTGATCTCTTTTCCTTTTATAAGAACAAAATCTTTTGAAATTAAAAAAAAAAAAAACTTAATCCAATAATTAGGAAATATCCACAAGTTCAGTTAATGTTTACATTAAAACCGATAAGCAGAATTTAAATACTTTAATGTGGAAGATAAAATTACTGAATTTAGAACTGTTTATCAATGTGGATATTCTGGAGTTGAAAGCTGAGTTTTCGAAACTTTAGCTACTATCCTCATTTATGCATGCTGTTCATGTACTAAGTACTACATCTACTAAATCCAACTGTCTTAGCTTCGGTAATCGAGCAGCTATCATCCGTTATCTGGACGATATTTTTTTTTATGTAACTGTATTTGATAGCTCAGAAAGCGAGTTTAAATAAGTTCTTTCAACCGCCGATATTACAGCCAACAAACTCTCCTAACTGTGTAATAATCAGGTGAACGTTAAACAATGTAGCACACACATTGTACTGTGAAGAACACTTGACAGCTCAGGAAGCAAGGATCGCTACATTCTTTCAGTCAATGACCTTACAAACAGTGACTGTTCTAGCTCGTGATAGTTGAGCGATGATTGCTTAGTCCCAAACATATCGATTAGAAGAATCACTTGACTAACTCATAGAGCTGTCTTTCATCTCTAAATCCAGTGTTTCTTTATCTGGCTCATCATAGACATACAAATAAGTAGTTCCAGCTCGTTCTCCCTCATTGGGTGTGTCAGTATGGCTTGAGATGGAACTCTCATTCTCCTTAGACTCGTCAGTCTCAAGTTCAAACTCCTGATGAAGCCATTGTATGAGAGGTTTGTGTGAGATGTGCAGAAGCAGCTTGTTCTATGTGCTTGTGTGCACCTCACATCTGGTGTAACTTGTACAGCAATGGGCCAATTTGCTTGAGTCCAGCTAGATCCAAGCTGCTTCCATGATGCTGGTATGTACCAAACTCAGACCAAATCTCTACATTGGTACAGTTCTTTTAACATCTTGTAATAGTACTTCTTCTGTCATTGAGCAGTCTTTTTTTAAGTTCTTGATTGGCAAATTCGTGTGCATCGACAAATGCAGACCTTGTCTACTACTCGTATTCCTGTGGATATTGTGAGGCATTTGCTTGTGGAGAAGGACCACACATCATGCCAAAAGTGTACAGTATTTCATGCACCAACATAAGCATGTTTTGTACACAGTCTGTAGACCTAAATTTAGTTTATCTGTATACTGTCATAATGTATGGCAAGTGTTCATCCCAGCCAGTTTGGCCAATATGAACAAACCAATTGGTAGTTTATATTATCTATTCTGTTAAACCATCTGACCTAAGGGTGATATGCCAAAGCGAGTATCTTCAACACATCTAACACTTTATATGACTACAGAACAATTGACTGTTTAAATTAGCTCTTTGATCCAGGTGGATCTATTCCGATGCGCCAAAGCATGCTATCCACTGGTCTGCCACACGTCAGCTACAGACTATGACAATATATTGACCAATGGATAAGCCTCAGCCCACATCATGAAGTAGTTGATGGTGATAAGTATATGTACTGATAAATAGAATTGGGCGCTTAATGTTATTTGCTAATCAATAAATCATTTGGTCCCATTGATAAATTATATTTGATTAATTGATAATTACACTGTTCCTCCAACCATGGTACGTAAAAATAGGTTGGCGCGGGGAGTGTTACAGCCACTTGCATTCCTTTTAGTCAGCATAATACCAACAACAACAACAATAGAATATTGGTGTCAATTCCTGTCAGAGTTGTCTTCCTTCTAGTTAGCATTCCACAAACAACAACAAAAAAATAAAAAAACTGATGACAGATTCTGCCAAAGTTGTCTTTCTTCTACTCATCAGTTCGCTACCAACAAAAAAAACTGTTTGACAGTGGGTGATGCCAGCCAGTTGCCTTCCCTCTTGTCAGCAGTTCACCGACAAGAAAACATAATTGGTGACAGGTGCTGCCAGAGATAGCTTTAATAGATTCGCAATAACAAAGACAGAGCGAACAAGTTTGGTAGCAATATTTCTATTACTTAGATAGTTGGAATAATCGAGAATAGTAACAACTGGAAACACTAATTTCGATTAGTTGATTATTTTCGTGACAATTAATGTTATCGGAATTTCTAACATCTTTACTATCACGACCTCCACTTTTACCCTTCTCTTCTTTTTGTTTTATATCTATAGTTATGTTTACCTTTATTGTAAACTAATGTTTTAAATTGATGCCTTTGGATATAAAAGTGGACTGCACTATAAAAAATAAATGAAATTCTATAGTACTATATATTAATTTCGTTTTTTAATTTATATGTAGAATGCACACATGACACTTCAGCTGATATTTTTTGATGGTGAGGAAGCTTTTCAGAAGTGGATGTCTACTGATTCTCTGTATGGATCTCGTCATCTTGCTAGCAAGTGGGAACAGGAACCCCATGATTCTGAATGTGGAGAAAATGGAACAAGCCAATTAGACAAAATAGTACGTCACAATTGATAAGAAGTAATAAATGCTAAAAATTGTTTAAAATAGTCAAGCTTGTTTCATTGATTCTAGCTTAAGGATAATGTTTAGTAAGTCACTCGCAATACTAATCAATCAAAGCAAACAATGTAATTAATGGGACTTAACTCGCAAACACAAATCCACTTCTTTCAGTTCATAGCATTAAAATATCTAAGCAATACAGTTGAAAAGCTATTAAAATATCTGAGTCAGAGGTCAAGAACCTTACATGTATGCGAGAATAATACTGTGAATATGATATAAGAGATGAATTTGTATTTTCATGTATATGCCATTATATTTATTCTTTTACATGCTATATATAATATGTGAAATGAATAACATTTCATCTGGAATTACCTTTACGATTATAAGAGTCACTCTATGATCATTCATGATCGCTTGATTATTATTATATCATATTCAAAATATAATATCGTCCTCCTTTGTTTTGTTGAAAGTTTACTTAATATTTACCAAGCTGTTGGTTTTTCAGTTTTTCCCGTGTGTTATACATATATATCATATATTTCAGCTATATATGAAGTATAAACACCTATATAGAGCCAGTTTGTAATCAGATAATTGTATAATCACTGCAAATAAAATATAATTTAACCACGGTGAATATTTTTGGGTAAAAGAGTATTAATATGTACTTTTTGTGTATGTATATATATATATATATATATATATTTCAGAAAATGTTTTTGCTGTTGGATTTGCTGGGAGCTGAAAATCCAAGATTTATTAGTTATTTCTTGGGCACTCATGGTGTTCACACACAATTTATTTACATAGGTAAGTGTCTTAGTATATATACAAAATAAGTAAGCGATATAAAGTATAGTATTAATGTGAGTCAGTACATGGGTTTATTGGATAACAGTAGTAACAGTTTTACTTCAGCATGAAAATTCTAATGTTCATCACAATAGAATTTTATTTCTGTTTATTCTTTGTAAATGCTGTGCTACTGTGGCCATTATAGCTATCAGAAGTGTAGTATAGCAGATGTGTCTGAGGGATATTCGAGCACCTATTGGACCTTTTTGACGTATTACAGTGAACATTATTACTAAGTGGGCATTAGTTTATTACATCAAACGTCACTTGGAGGGAAATACTGTTCCAATTAGTTATGTTTATGAAGTAACTGAAATAGAAATGTTGAAAATGTAAGAATTGTCTAATGAAACTATTCAGTCAAAGAAACTCTAGCAATAAAAAAGAACTTACAGTATAATTGTAGATAAAACTGTTGATCGATTAACTAAGGTAATTAAAACAAGTAAAATAGGTAACATAATTTACCAACCTTGTTGGGATGGATTGATAAATATTTGAATGATAAGTAGTTTAGTATAGTGAATGATATAGCCTAGATGGACAAACAGAACCTTTGTTATCCTTAAATGATATATTATGTTATACCTAACACAGAAATGCGAACTACTAACTAGTTAGTTAATAATGCTTGGAGACGGCTTGAACGGGTAACGAAGAAAAACTGTAATATAAGTTTTACATAACAGCAAATGGAGAAGGTTTTGTCATCACCTGATGATAACAAAACCTTGTCGAAACGTTGTACATTTGCTGTTATATTAAACTTATACTGTAATATAAGTTTTACATAACAGCAAATGGAGAAGGTTTTGTCATCACCTGATGATAACAAAACCTTGTCGAAACGTTGTACATTTGCTGTTATATTAAACTTATACTGTAATATAAGTTT